>NC_056747.1:1036465019-1036622519 GCF_019279795.1 Protopterus annectens | reverse complement strand
ATTTGTAGGTGGGTGACATCATCAGCCCTGCCAAAGGTGGGTATAAGAACTGTATGGAGTGTGAGCAGTCTTAAAGCATTTTTCAGTCCTTTGGCAAATGGGGACAAACACACACACACTCACAACACACACATGCCAGTGGTGGAAATGGAACACCTGCCTATTTACAGATCACTATTGCAATACTGCATAGTTAAGAGTCGTGACACACAGACTACACATTTCAAGGCTGTCATTATGACCTTCTAGGAATGTGGACATCATCAGAGATGCTGGCAGTTAAGATGCACATACCTGTGAACCAAAGTAGGAATCCATCCTGACCTGGAGTATGCCCATCTGTGGAATGGATGACTACTATCACTATACAGAGTTACAATGGCCATGCCCATACACAGAGGCACATAAAGGGTATGCTCACACACTTAGTAGCGCAAGGCTTTTTGGAATGCACTATATGTCCATCTACACAAGGTTATACTGGGCATGCTCATACACTTAGTAGCACAGGGCTCTCTGGTATGCACTCTGATTCGAAAGATGGAAGGCCACAGTGGCCATGCTACAGGCAGATGTAAAGAACACATTGTAATGGGCTCTGGTGTTAGTAGTTGTCATTGTTAACAGGAACGCTGCTCTACATATATCTGACACCGGTCTTTGACACAATGTCTGCTGCTGTCCATCACCTTAGATGTACCATCCTATACCAAGCACAATATCACCACTCATAGTGCTGTCTTGCTAGGAGTGGAAACTGCTTGACCAACACAATGAGCCTTGCTAGAGGTGGCAACTGCTTGAACAACACAATGAGCCAATGTCCTGCTGTAAGTATGAGGTTGTCCAGTGTTTGTCATTCTGGGATGACATGACTGACAGTAGACAGGCCTTTGACACATATCACATGCATCCATGATTCAAGGGAGTGGGGATAATACCCAAGTCGCATCCTCCCATACAGTGCCATTCCAAGGCAAATGTCCTAAACACAGGATAACACCCTGACACCTACAGAAAAACTGCATTGTATGCTTATGCTAACCAGTGCAAGATGTGTAGCGTCCATAATCACAGCTGCTCACTGTAGATCCAACAATGGGGAGTACTGACATCTGTGCAGTGAGGAACACCTGGCTGAGGCTCTGTAGTGCACAATAGCACTACCACCATATACCTCAGAATCAGACATGTGGGCATAACACAGGTACGGGCCGCTCCAGGTGGTGGTGTCCCCACATACATAGAGGCCACTCACATGTACTGACTGGTACCCCCACAAAAAGCATCACAGATGAGTCGTGCAGGACACAGTGTCACACGCTGCATTCTAGGATGTAAACCTCAGACACCACCATGCCCTTGGACCACCCGTATGCATCCATACATGTTGTAGGACATATAAGAGTACACCACCATGTGACCCTTGACCAGTGGATTGTAACAAGCTCTACATCAACTGTAGAGAGTACCCATGTACTGACACAGTTGCATCATGTGGTATGCAATGCAATGATACCACTGTCTGTAACCAGGTCAGCTGTACACATACCAGGGGCCCTCAGTTATTTACAGCATTAGCAGATGACTGTTGCTGTACACCAGTACACACCCTCATGTTTGGATATGACATACGTGTACCTGCCCTGGGTATGTACATGCCACACACACACATACACACTATACATATAAATAGCATAGCTGTTGTTGTCCTTTGTGCAAACAGGTGGCTACAGCCATTACACACATGCACATGGAATTTATGTCCATGGCTGATGAATGCTAACAGTACATAAAGTGTGATATTAATGTTGACAGAGGTAACATTCCATCTGTACCGGTCACCCATTACACCTATCATATCATACAGCAGTCCATGTGTCATTTATGTCATTACACATGTCCACCAATTGCAATGCCTACAAACATGCCCAAATGACAGGATTGTAGGACCTACACACATGTACATGTAGTGGTGTGCATTCAGATGCCAAGTGTATGCATTTGCTGATGTATGCAGGTGACATGTATCCTAGTACATCATACAGTTGCAATGCAGCCTTAATATTGCCAACTGTATATGGTGATATGCTGAATGTACAGAAAGATTTACCTCAGGTATGGACAGATGTGTGGAAATAACTAAGTGGTGGGGCATCTTTGCAGATGGATGTTTGCTGAGGACAGCTCACAGAAGTGTCACAAGCAGTCCTACAATAACCTGTGTAACTGGTAAGCAATGGTTTCATTAATTGAAGGACATAACACACAACTTAGACAGCAGTCAGGGTGACACTGAATGTAAATCACTTGACACCTGTTAACAGTTAAGACGTCCCATGTACATACATCAGCACTGTTGCCAAAGGAAGCATCAGTACACTTTGTAACGTGTGCAATACTCCTGTAAGTCTGTCTTACATGTCATGAGCTAGGCAGGTCTTTGAGTCACAGTACTGGCATGTGTGTTGCGTGTGTGTCCATATATGTCATGTATGGTGGGGAATACATCTCAGTTGTTACTTACTCTCCTGTACACTAGTGTACACATCTGTACAAACTGCAATGTAGAAAGCAGGAAATAGGCAGGGGCATGTATCTCACACATGTGAGGTATCTGTATGTGCGTGACATAGGTGTATTCAATACTGAATGCCACAGTGTGTGCATGTGTGTGTGTGTGTGTGTATGTATGGCTGTCTGGTCCCTGGAGTGAGGATGTACATGACCATACTGAACTAATAAGACCCCCCCCATCCAGGTGATGCAATCTACTATCCGTGTTGATGTCCCCAATCTTAGGCCATACTGATGACCTGTACATGTGTATTCTCTGTGGCGTGTCATGTAGGTGCACAGTACTGCAATGATGATTTCCACATAGGCAGGGGTCCTTACCTCAACAGTAGCAACTGTGTGTGAGTGTGTGTTAATGTGTCGGTGAAGTCATGAGTGTGTGGGTGTGTTACTGTGTCACTGAATACATGTGTGTCAATACCTGAGTGTGTGGGTGCAGTTGTGTGTTGGCATCCTGTCATGGGAACGTGTATTACTGCTTCCCAATGATGCATCACACTTCCCACTAGCCTTTACCCTTGTAATCAGCTAGACCGCTCTCTTACCTCACCACTCCATGTAACTGAACCTGTGATGGCACCCAGTATGGATGTCATGTCTGTAGCAACAGTAGCTTAATACACAGCTATCATGCTCTTGGATCAGTAGACATGTTTGGAATGTGGGACATTCTTGCTGTTATGTGGCAGCTACACGGTGCATGCTGGTATATTCATACATACCTGTGAGTAGTCCACATTGACATATGGGACATTAACTGCAAACACTGACATCCACTGGCAAGTGCAATTAGACCTGAAGGAGGACAGCAGAACATCATGACCAACATGCAGTTACTGTTGTTACACAAGACACATACTGTTAACAGTATTGTACACCTGTACTACATGGTATATCCGCTGCCTGTCAACAGTCCTCAACAATTGCAAACTACACTTATCTTCCTAGTCTGTTCACCCTGTGCATCAGACCATATGAGCATGTCCCTGCACCGATGGTGTGGATGTCAGGGATCTGGCACAGGCATCATCATATGCACAGGATGATAATGTTTGCCAGAGGCCTAGGCTGCACCATTTGATGACATCATGTGTGTGGGTTAGGGCCTTTGATCTAATTGGCCGTGTGTGGTTGTTATGCATGTGTGTGTTGCGGTGCCCTACATATGTTTCCAGTGTGTGCGTATATGTATGCACACAGTTCTGGCATGTGTCTGGCCTACACAGGGGTATTATTGACAGCTTCAGACTGTACAGGCCAGGTTTTACAGTTCATGGTGTCCAAACACAGACATGTGACCTGTGCCTGCCAGGGGTTCCACGGGCACTACCAGGGAGAGGTGCAGCTTGGGTACTGCCTGACGACATTTGTCCACTGGAACCGTGTCCCTGTTGGGACCATCCCAGGCCATGTGCACGTGGCCTGCTGTGTCATGGTGTGGACAGCACAGCACCAGATGCACTGCTGCTGCTACCGCCACTATGGGAGCGGACATGTGAGGTAGCTCGTACACGTAGACCTAAAACAGGTGATGTAGCAGGCCTAGGTCCACGTGCTCGACACCTCACTCCTACCAGATGTTCTAACACAGACAGCTCACGCTTGCGGATTGTCATGCCATGGTCAAGGACTCCAACCATGTTACCCAACCGTCTATCCAAAGCTTCAGCAATCTGCTGTTGAACATTTACCATTGCCTGGATGTTGTTGTTTAAAGAATGGACAGCAGCCCTCTGAAGCCTCTGATCTTCTCTGTTGTGCCATTCAGCACATGCCTGTGCCTCCATTACAGCCTGAAACATGCATCTGGTGACACCAGCTGCTGTACTCTGTCTTGAAGGAGCATGTTGGTCAGAGGTCCTCCTACAAGCAGCACTGGCCACGTGCCTGTGTGGGGCACCACCAGTCAGATGGCTGACACCATGGTGTACAGGCACACCTTCCATAGCCCCCACACTTTCCTGTTCCAAGCTACCACACGCCAACTGTCCTTCCTTTATGGCCACTGGTGATGGGGTATGTGCAGGCATGGGATCTGTGTGTGGGGATGAGGGGGATATAGCTGGAATGGCAACCAATGGCACAGTTTCAGCCCCTGACAACCCTGCCTGTGCCTCAATCATGCATTCATCATCACTGCTAGAGTCTGTGGGGGACACTAACATCAGATGGACTGCAGGAGGGCAACACACATACATCACCTGTGAGGGCAGACAAGAACTGTACATTACAATCTATACAATAGACACACAGACACACAGACATACACACACACAGAGACACACGCATGTAATATGACAGAAGGCATGCAACATGTATGTGATATGGCAGATGGCATGCAGCACATAGTGGTAGTTATCATACATCCCTGGGTTGCACACAACAGCATGCATGTGTCATAGCAGATGGCATGCAAATTACACAATCACAGTAGTAGTTAGCATACATCCCTGTGTTACACCATGTAGACCAGCATGGGTTAACAGTACACCTACCTGATGTGTGGCATATGACCTTGACAATCACATGTAGTATGACATGTGATCTGCTGATTTGTGCAATGACATGCATACATGTTTAACACAATGGTGTCCTATCAAATATACAGTGGGGTAATGGTGTCCCAATGCAGTGTTGTCTGTCCGCCCTACAGATATACTGCACATTTAGCTGATGTGCATGGCCATTGCAGGGAATCAGGAGGCATCTCTATTGCTATACAGTGGGAGTTACAGACACAGTTCATAGCCATGACTGTGTTCAGATACAATACATGTATACTGTGGAATGTGACCCACGTCACTGAGGTGTATACACACTAAACCATGATGTGGAATGTGGGACACAGGTCACTGAATGGTATACAGATGACAACCCTGCACACTTGCAACCATATTACTGCTGCCTGGCAACTATGGCCAGACATGGCAAACACATCGGTACACCATGTCCCACATGACATCTGTGTATCACACACACACACACATGAGGAGCAAGTATGACATTGATGTCCAACACCAGCAAGATGAATGTACTGTATTTGTGGGCTGATGTGGATACTGTACAAGTGACTGCTGTCATGTTGTGACTCCCTCAAGATGTTCAACACATCTTATGTGGTGGATTGATGTCATGCCTACACAAGATGTGCACAGGCCTGTATGATGTCTAGTGTTCCACATCTACAATATAACCATTACACAAAGGCCATAGTTGGACCATGTGTAGCCATTGTACGACAGGGTGTATACACAAGCACATCACGTCTACTGTGTGTGTGTTGCTTCATGTCTCTGGCCATCCTCCATGGCCATGTGTGTACATGTGTTGGCCAAATTGTTGTGACGGGCATCTATTTCACATGTCTGTGTTGTCCCATATAACATACACCCATAGATGTTATGTGCTCCACTGACGACAGGGTTATGCACACAAAGGGTGGTATGTGGGATGTGTTTTCATGTTAGTTAGGCAGTGTTGCAGCCAGGCCACTAAATGTCATGGACATGTCAAGATAGCACATCACATTGTGTGACATTCATAGCAGGGCTATGATCCACACCAGTGAATCTTGTGGGCTGGCCATACTCCAGCCCACTGTGTAGTACTGTTTGTATTCCCCACATGTGTAGTTCTGATCTGTAGGTCATGTCCCTACAGTGAACAGCACCTCTACCATTGTATGCACAGTTGTCCACACATCTGGCAATGACAGTTTGTGAGGATTCGTGTCGGTGAAGTGATTCACATAGTTTGCAAGTGGTGCACATGGGTAGGCATTGTGATGCATTGCAGGTCCGACCTGTATATTGTGACAGGACCATACATTATGTGTACATGTGATAAATGGCCACATGGCAGATAGATCTGTGCATTACGATGCCTGATAAATAATAACAGTCTCACCTGCAATGGGCTGCTGTCACAGCGGAATGCCAGAGGTACTTAAATAGGAGTAACACAGCAGTATGAGCATTATCCATGCCTGTA
Organism: Protopterus annectens; assembly: GCF_019279795.1. NCBI lineage: Eukaryota > Metazoa > Chordata > Ceratodontiformes > Protopteridae > Protopterus > Protopterus annectens. The sequence goes on along the minus strand of NC_056747.1, from coordinate 1,036,615,952 downwards.
TGATGGCTACAGGGTGCAATGTGCATGTTAACGCATACACCAGTACATTAGACTATACTATGGTGTATGCACGTGTGCATACACAGAGTAGCATACTATAGTATGCTGCATGTGTGTATACATGCCTTGCATATGATGTTACATTACATATTGTACAGTGACACATGCAACTATATAGTTGTTATAGGTACAGTACTGACTTACCAGGCAACTACAGGCTCAGTGGTTGAGAGACATCCACCTCCACAATATTGGCTAAGGCTTGTGGATGCTGTTCTGCAGGTGTCCCCAGGTTGGCCAGTAGCCCCTCGGTACGTGTGAGTGGGGGCTGGGTTGGTGGTCAACCACCTGTTGCACCTTGTTCCCTGGCAATTGCATTTGCATGCTGTTTCACCCGACTAATGAGGTTTGTTTAGTGTCTGCGCACCTGCTGGTATGTGCAGTTGTGGATACCCACATCATTAACCCTCCTGCAACGTTCCATCCACAGGGCATCCCACTGGTGTGCATCCTGTGGCACATGGCTGAACAGGATATCATGATTGTCATGTAGGTATGGGATGAGGGCCTCATCCTCCAAGCAGGTATAAGGGGGTAGCCTTGCATGTGGCATACCTGGAAGACATAATGATAGAGACAAGTCACAGTAACTCACAGAGACATACAGAGCTACAGCTGAACATACGTGTGTATCGCATTTATTATGATTAAATAGTATATTTGCAAATCTACATGACACTGACACCACTGACATGTTTGTGTCACACATGTGACACTCAATTGTGAGTGGATATTATCACCATATATGTGTATGTGTGTCACCACCTGATTGCATTGCTCATACTCCATGTGGATACTGTCTTGATGTGTGCATGTTTGTTTGCCTGTACTGGTGTTCCTACCTATCAGCACATGGCTGGATGTGTCCACATTAATACAGTCAACCTTGATGCTGTGTATATGTCACATATAAAGACTTACACTGCCTTAACAGACATGACATGTGACCTTGCAGACTTGCTCACATAAGGTTTTACATGTATGTGTTCTGCCATATACATCTACATGGCACTGTACAGAAATTCAACATCCTACCATGTATCACCTGTGTTGCACATGTGATACACATGGGACACTGGCTAGCCAGATGGTATTTGCAGGGGTGGATATCAACTATAGCATTTACAGTCAAAGTCAACTAGTAGGCTATATGCCATGGGCCATGTATGACTCTAGGATGAAAGGTTACCTGGCTGTAGCTGACAGGCAGGTCTCTGGGGCCAGGTGGAGTAGTGTCACATTACTGATCTACAGGTTTAGTGAAACATTTACCATGCGGTCATCACACCATGTCTGAGAGGGGAGTGATGTGCAGCTTTGCTGGACAGGAATGCATAGTATGGCAGGACTATGTAAAGTGTATGGGACAAGGATCTGTCCCGCATGTGGTGATCCTAGTACTAGGAAGGTGGATGTCCATAAAGTATGTGTTTGAGATCAGAATGTGTATGTGTAGCATGTCCAACATCACTGGGTTGGGCATGGATTTATTCAGGGTATGCATCATACCACATAGTGGTGATGGGGAATGGGAAGGCTGGTGTAGGCCATCTGCACATGGCCAATACCCCTTAAAGGAAATATGTGATCTGATATGGGTCACTTGAATGTTGTGTATGGCTGGACAATGATCTCTATATTCATGGATGGCACCCTATCATGATTAGGGTTGCCACATATGACTACCTGACAGGTGTGGTGATGTAGCTATCACAGGAAAGACAACTGCCCAGCTGCATCCCTTACACATAGTGTCCATTATGTTGACCGCTGCCTCGGTGGTAGTTCATGGGTACAGGGTTATTAACATAGGGGTGACAATGCAATATGTAGCTGTCAGATTGTGGCCATATGTCACACACACACCTTATCCACATAGCCCCTTCTGTATATTGTCCACAACACTCTTGAGTCGGCTATTGCTCCTAGGTCATAGTCATTCGCATACTTCAATAGGCAGATGCCTTCTGTTTGTCTGTGTGGTATGGACTACAATGAGGGGGAACACAATTAATTAACCCTGTCTTACTGTAGCTGGCACTGGTGTGATGAGCATGTATTATTCAGACATCTTCTGTAGTGTTGGTTCTGCCAGCAGTCCCATTGCAAAACACCCCTGTGACATAGGAATGTACATCTAGTATACTGAGTTTAGGTGGAACACAGTATGGGTGATGATGTCCTATGACCTGTCAAGGTTATGATATGCAGTGTGAAATCAACTGTATTCTCATCTACATCTGTACTGCTGACATCAAATCATTTGATCAAGGTTCATGGCCTTTCAGACCAGACTCAGTAGGGAAGGAGTGCAGTACTTCCCATTATCAGTGGTGTCTCCCACTTTGTGGGTTGCGATACCTGTTGGTGTGCACCATTCAGTGTGTACACAGCCTGACATGGAGCTATGTTTTACTTGATGTGTATGTGGAGAGCAACATTGTTTTTCCATATGTGTATGATACAACCTGTGATGTGGACAGGTCCTCTGCAGCCTGAGTGCAGCTTGTACCTGCATAGTTGTGGGTACAGGGGCTCTGTGGTGTACATGGATATATGATTGTGTACCTGTTGGGGGGGCAGTGTGTTTATGTTATCCAAGACCCTATCTGGATTGCTTATTCATGCTCAGCACTTGTTCAGAACTTGTAAGCACTATGTAAGCTACTAATTACTATAGCACTCAATCTTCCTCATTACCTAGAGGTAAACAGGTTTTGTACATACTTTTCTCACTTGCTTAGAGTAAAATAGCTCTTGTACTCACTTTCCTCACGTATCAAGGGGAAATTAGCTTTATATTCAGGCATGTCCAAGGGTCAGCTGCCAGTGTTCCCTCCTGGCTATCTGATGAATCTGGGCATCTTGAGGCAATGTAGACATTGCCTCATGTATACAGACAACCCTCTCCACCTACCACCCAACACTACAACCTGTGAGAGATGCACTTATCTAGCCAAACTGGAGGTAAAGCTCTCTCCAACCAAGCCTGACCATGACAGTCATGTGGAGAAGGTAAACATTCGCACCACACCACACTCATCACAGTCTCACTGAATCTACCCCACCATTAACTGAGAAAACTACTTGTGTACCAACTCATTAGCTCAACACTTTCTGGAATTCATAAACACCAATGACCTGGATCAGCATATCCACACACCCACCAGGGGCAACAATATCCTAGACCTAGGCATTACCAACATGAGTGACCGGTGTTCCACACCTGAAGTCAACTCCTCGTTGGTCCGATCCGACCAGCTGAACACTGGTGATATCCACGTCCCGCCCCCATTAATGGATCCACAGTATAATATGTCTACAAAGCCAACTTCATGCTTCTTAAGTCAGACATGGTGAACATCATGACACCCATGCAGATGGGCAATACTGTTACAACTGCTGAATCCTGCACAAATGCACTCTATAAGCACTTACACGAGTGCATGGATTGTGCTATCCCAAACAGAACCAGGACACTATACTTCTAATTAAGGAAGCCAATCTGATGGTCCCCTGCCATAAACAAACTGTACAACAGGGGGAAGACACTGTTGCAAAAGAGAGTACAATCCCATGTGTGGAGGAGCTCCCTGGTCAGCCTCAGTAAGAAGGTGAAATCCCTTATAAGATCCTCCAAAGCTAGCTATGAAAACAAAACCACCACTAATTCAAACAACAACCACAAAGTATTCTATAGCTATGTCAAATATCTCAATGTCAACACCCAGATCTGCTCTGAGTTATAGCACAAAGGCACGAACATTACAGAACCAACTGATATTGCCAACATCCTGGCAGATAGGGTCAGTGCTACCTTCCCCCCTCTCACCCCATAAAGGGCCCATATCTATACAGGAAGAGTGCAGAGTCCCTGTACTCACAACTACACAGGTAAAAGTTGCAAACTCTAAAGCCAATATCACAGCACCCATGGGACCGGACAACATCCCAGGCTGCATTTTATATGAACTTCAGAACATACTGGCTCCCCACCTATACATCATGTTCAATAATAGCCTCGCATCGGGATTTGTGCCCCCTAAATGGCGCACAGCAACAGTTATCCCACTACACAAAGGTGGAGCCACAACAGACCACAGGACCTATTGCCCTATAGGCCTGACTAGCCTGGTCTGCAAGGCTATGGAGCACATCATCATGTATCTCAGTCACAGAGATATTGGGTACCTCCAAACCTTTGACCCCTCTCAGTTTGGCTTTGTTAAGGGCAGACCATGCCTCCTAAACCTGTTGGACTTCTTAGAGACAGTTACCAAAGCATTAGATGAGGGTAAGGAGGTCCACGCAGACTACCTAGATCTCTCAAAGGTTTTCAACACCATTCCTCATTATGGTATTATCGACATATCCATCCGCCTGAACATTAACCCCTACATCATGTGATGGTTTGCAAAGTGGCTCACGGACAGAACCCACACAGTGGGAGTTGCATACCCTAGGTCCAACTGTATACCAGTTACAAGTAGCATCCCCCAGGGCTCAGTCCTAGGACCCCTCATGTTCGGTATATAATTCTCTTATGTACAGACAAGCACAGGAAGGCTTTGGCTGAAAAGGTTTGCAGACGACTGCAAACTAGGGGACATAATTGCTTCCCCACCTGTTACAGACACCCTCCAGAAGGTTTGCACTGAGACGGATACCTGGTGTCAATATCACGGCCTCAAGCTGAATGCCAAAAAATGCATAGTCATCCCCCATGGAACTAGTTGTTCCATGCCATGGAACAACTAGTCACCATCCCCACAAGAGAAGAAAACATACTTGATCTCATCATCACGAACATGGGATCAAAATGTTCAACACTGGAAGTATACCCCTCACTGGTGAGATCAGATCATAAACTAATCTCGCTGGAGGTCCTCATCCCGCCCCCACCTGAAACAAAAAAGACCACAGTGAAAAACTTCTCAAAAGCCGATTTCACACTTCTAAAAACTAGTGTGGTCTCCTTTAAGGCCCCTGAGCCAGTGGTAAACATTACTCAAACCGCTGAATCACTTACAAATACCTTCTACCAGCACCTACAGGACTGCATGGATCAGGCAATCCCAAACAAAACTAAGACTCTCTGTACCAAAGGCAAGCGTCCAGTCTGGTGGACCCCAGCCATAAACAAGCTCTACAACAAAGGAGGAAGCTACTACAAGGTAGAGCAAAATCCTTGAAAGGTAAGACACCTTTGATCATTTTAAGTTCAAAAACTAAGAGCTCTCATAAAATCATCCAAGGCAAATTTTGAGAAAAATCGCCAAGGACTCTAAGGACAATCATAAGGCCTTCTTTAGCTATGTTAGAAACCTAGGAGGAAACTCCCAGATATGCTCAGAATTAGTTCAAAATGATGTGAAAATTACTGAACCTACACATTGCCAACATACTGGCTGACAGGTTCAGTGCAAACTCCCAAAGGAGATATTTATTCCAGAGGATTGTAGCCCCCCAAACATCTCCAGCCCAGGTGAGAACTGCCCTCACTAAGGCAAAAACACAGCATCCATGGGACCAGATGGTGTCCCGGCTGTGTGCTTCATGAACTCAACGAGGAATTAAACTCACAGTTAGGACAGCTGTTTAATCTTAGCCTCACCTCAGGATACGTTACCCAGGAGTGGCGCGGCGACTGTGGTCCCACTTCATAGGCGGTGCCTCCACAGACCCTGGAAATTACCGCCCATTAGCTTGACAAGCCTTATCTGCAAAGCCATGGAGAGGATCATAATGGAACTCATAAATAAAGACATAGGGAACTTGCAGACTTTGGATCCAACCCAGTTTGGCTTTGTCAAAGGCAGATCCTGCCTCTTAAACTTGGTTGACTTTTTCGAGACAGTCACCAAGGCCATTGATGAGGGAAAGGCAGTCCATACAGCCTACCTCAACCTGGCAAAGGCCTTCGACACAATACCCCACTCAGGTATCATCGAAAAACTCATCAGCTTGAATGTAAACCCATACATCACAAGATGGGTTGCAAACTGGCTAAGTGACAGAACCCACAGGGTCAGAGTTGCTGGAGCCATGTCAGACTCAAAGCCTGTCACAAGTGGTGTCCCACAGGCGTCAGTCCTGGGTCCACTCTTGTTCGTCATCTACTTTTCTGAAGTACAAGCAAACACAGGAGGGTTATGGCTGACAAAGTTTGCAGATGACTGCAAACTGGGCGCCATAGTCGAAAACACATCTGACACAGATATCCTCCAGAAGGGCCTCACAGAAATGGATAACTGGTGCCAGAGCCATGGCCTGAAGTTAAACGCCAAAAAATGCATAGTCATACCCTTCAGGAAAAACAAGGTTACCCCTAGCTACCATATAGGTGGCAATCCACTGAGCACAGAAAAAGTCATCAGGGATCTGGGACCCAGGTTGACAGTAGCCTTTCGTTTGACACTCATGTTGCTAAAGTAGTTAGGAAAACCTTCTATATCGCCCACCTGATCATGAAGGGATTCACATCTAGATCAAGGGAGGTCGTCCCCCTGTACTCATCACTCATTAGACCTATGATTGAGTACAATGCCCCATTCGGAATGTATCTGACCTGACACCTGCTGCAGCTTGAAAGGCCCAAAAGTTCCGCACAAAAGGATAAAGGGTCTCAAAATATGTCTTATGCTGCCCGACTGAAAGAACTCCAGCTCTATTCAGTCTCATACCGCTTGCTCAGAGGTGACCTGTGCCTGACATATAAGGCCATGTCAAACTCAGATTTGATGAATATGCTTCACCTCAAAAATCTAGATCCCTCAGAACCACAAGGGGGAGACTTAAACCTTGACACTGTTATAAATAGAACATGCTGGAGGGACAGATTCATCACCTTGAGACTCCCTATGCTCTGAAACAAAATCCGGTACATGTGAGGCAGAGCACTCGCTGGCCTTGTTCAAGAGGAATCTTGACCAATGGATGGGAGATCGCAGATATACCCCAGGGATTACTTCAGTGTCACTGCTTGACAGAGGCAGAGCAAAATGATAGGCACAGTTTTTATTCAAACTAAAGGGGTGGCGAAAGCCACATAACTATGGGCTAGGCTTATAAATGCCCTTGGGCAGATAGCCTAGTATGAACCTATGAACCTATGAACCTTTGGATATAACTAATTACCCGAGGACTACCACATAGGTGCTAGTCCCCTACATACAGAAAAGGTAATAAGGGATCTGGGAACCCCAGTAGATAGCACTCTCTCCTTCGATACCCATAATGACAAGGTGGCTAGAATATCCTTCTACGTGGCCCCCCTAATCTCTAATGGGTTCGCATCCAGAACAAAGGAAGCCATTGTGCCTCTCTACTCTTGACTTATTAGACCCATTAAAGGATACAACACCCCACTTGGGAAATACCTTACAAGACAACTGCAACAACTTGGAAGACCACAACAGTACCACACCAAGAGGATTACTGACCTCAAACAGATGACCTATGCAGCCCAACCTAAGAAACTCCAGCTGTACTCAGTTGCATACCGCATACTCACAGGTGATCTCTGCTTGATGTAGAAGGCCCATGTCCAACCCAGTATTGCTGGATTACCTCCACCTAAACAGAGGCCCCTGAGAATCACATGCTCTAGGGATATACACCTAACCACAATGATGACTAGGATGTGCTGGACAGATATATTCCTGACCCAGAGACTCCCCATGCTTTGGAACATGATTCCAAAGTACATCAGGCAGGGCACCTAACTAGCACTGTTCAAGGGAAACCTTGACGTGTGGATGGGAGAAAGACATGTACCCCGGGGATCACTGCAGTTGCTCTGCTGGACAGAGGCACAGGGAACTAATGGCTCTGCCATTCAGAGGCACAGGGAACTAACCTATGGGGGTGGTGAAAGCCAACACACTCTAGCTAGGCTTATAAATACCCTTGGTAAGACAGCCTAGTACCTACCTTTGCACTTATTACATGTCTTATGTGCATGGATAGTTAACTAGCTCCTCCATTTTACCTTGCTATCATGCTGATAAACTGTCGGGTGACTACAAGTCATATGTATCCTGTTATTGTGTATTGTAAATGCCAATAGACATAACTAATGTTTGCCTAACATAACAGTAATGCTATGTAACTTGTAATACATATCTGCGTACAATACTGTACATTACGCAGTTATTGGCACAATATACCACAATGCAAATCATAATTGCACAGTGGGCCAACCTTCGACATGTTATTCTCAGTAATACACCCATACATATGGCTACTGTTACAATATATCAACATATACTATCCCCTGTTATAGCACATACTTGTTGGACCAGCCCTGCCACTGACAGTGGCTGGTGAGGAATATTTGTGTTCAAAGCCCTTATATAGCATCCCTTGTGGTGTATGCAGTGTTTGCCTTGTGACATACAGCAGTACACACATAAATACTACAAGCATTACTATGCTCAACAGTACATCACTACAAGATAACTGTTTCCACTATATGGATTGCGTGCACTTTAAATATTACAGAACAGGTACTAAATACACAGACATACTGAGTGTTCTACATACCTTATTAGTAACCTGAGGTGTTGTTGACTGTTGATTCAGTCGTTTTCAGTTTGTTTCAATCTTCTTTGTAACGTTCTGCTGGTATATACGAATGGTTTGAATGTGTGATATGCCATCCTTTTATAGTTAAATATTGGTAACGTGCTTTCCTGACCACCAATTGGTGTTCCAAAGTAGTTAATTAGATGCACATCAGCTGTGCAGCTACTCCATTAGCCGATACCATGGCAGCAGTGGTGTATAATTGAGTACGTCACTTGATCATTGTCCGTTTGCCTTACTTTCAAGAAAGATGGCCTGGATGTGTTGTTTGTGATGTATTTCAACAGCTATATGGAGACAGACAGAGATATATTAGCTTCATTACTCCCGTGGATTGTGTGTAATAGCTAGACGATGTTGTTCTACATGTGAGTACAGCTGTTACATTTCAGAACATTGCTACTTATGCAGGGTTTGTTTGTACCTGATACTTTTGCAGATGTTTCAGTCTGTTAAGGTTGTTTGGGCAGCTGAAGGCTGTATGGCTATGCATGAACTGTTATGTGATTTACAGTGTGTTCACCAGACATCCTTGATTTGGTGTACATGTGTATCATACTGTGCTGTTACTCAGTAATTGTTAACATTTCCCAGTGTACACACAACCCTCTGAAATGGGATTAGTGCAAACAAACCCTGTAACATCAGCAGCTGTTCCATTGTGTAACAACAACTATTTCACATAGGGCCATGTTAGTGTGTGTCTGACAAGGTATGTTAAGGCTTCTGCAGATGTCGTACAGTGAGTGAATGATTTGTGATGTTATTACAGTTTGTATTGTAATTTGTTTGGGTGTGGGGGTGATGTTGGTGGGTGTACATAACAGATGCAGGTGTGTAGGAACTGCTTTTATACATAATCAATATGTGCATGAGGGTTCCTTCCCTATTTGAACACCTATCCTTTAGTGGACTAATACTATGGCAATTGCTGGCTGATTCATTAAGGCAGTGTTAAGTGGTTCCTGTATAGCATGCAGGTGATGTTAGTCCTTGAATCCTTTTGTCAATACATCAGAATGTAATAAAGTGTTGCTACATGAAAGTTGTGTATTTCTGTCATAGGTATTTGCAGTCACTGGAGTTGTGTTGGTGACTGACCCTCATTGGCTAGGGTTGCCACCTTTTCATATGGCCATAGTGGGACATGTTTGGGAGACACATCAGATTTTACAGGCTGACACAAACCCACAGTCAGTACAAGGGATAGAACTTTCCTTTCTTGCCTAAATATAAGCTTATTCTTGTAGCAGTTTAGTTACTTATCCCGCTTCTTGTAACATGTAGGTATTTTAGATACAGAAAGAACTATTGTATGCACTATTACATTACATATGGGACATAATTATGTTCTATGATCTCAGGACATTTGCCACATTTAATATATTTGGTCAGGACACAACCGCCCAAAGAGGGACTGTCCCTCGCAAAGTGGGACAGGTGGTAGCCATATCATTGGCTCATGTCCATAGCACATATTTGTAACAGTGTATAGGCATATACTCTCCATATCCTTTGTTCATAAAGGTTGGTCATGGTGGAATGTGTGATTGTGTACATGGTTGCGTGTTCTAATCCTGGCAGTGGTATTTTACCTCTCAGAGCAGGCACGGGTAGTGCAAAGGTGATTAACACACATTTCAGCGGTTGTGTGTTCCACGTGTTTATTATTCTGTGGAATACTACCTATATATGCAAGCTGTGGTTAAGGTATACTATGTAACATGTAAATCATCTGAGAAGATTCCTGTGATGGATGTTGTTGTGTCTTTCAGCATTTCCTGGTTAGGGGTCACCACAGCGGAACTCCGGTCCGCTAATGATTGGCAGTAGATTTTTTACGCACCGAGTTGCCAGCTTTGACGCACAACCTTCAATGAAGGCATGCCCTTTCACGCATGTCTCCGCACAGAAGACGCTTTAGCTAAGAATTGAACAGGACAACATCTTACTGTGAGGTGACAACACTACCGCAGCACCACAAATACTCTCCATTATTTGGAACTACATCCCTGATTACATTATACAAACCCCCTCACTAACACTCCAGGGAATCCTTGCAGAGTGAGTGGGGAACAGTGGATACACCCCAGGGATCCCACAATTGGCTCTGCTCCACAGAGTGACAATTAGTTAATTGCAGGGGGGAAAATTTTATCCTAGTACATCATGCAGTTGCAATGCAGCCTTAATATTTGCCAACTGTGTATGGTGATATGCTGAATGTACAGAAAGATTTACCTCGGGTATGGACAGATGTGGAAATAACTAAGTGGTGGGACATCTTTGCAGATGGATGTTGCTGAGACCAGCTCACAGAAGTGTCACAAGAGTGGTCCTACAGCCAACCTTTGTAACTGGTAAGCAATGGTTTCATTAATTGAAGGACATAACGCACAACAGAGCAGCGGTCAGGAGTGACACTGAATACCGTCACTTGACACCTGTTAACAGTTAAGGCGTCCGTATTGCATATATCAACGCACTGTTGCCAAAGGAAGCATCAGTACACTTTGTAATGCGTGCAATACTCCTGTAAGTCTGTCTTACATGTCATAGGCTAGGCAGGTCTTTGAGTCACAGTACTGGCATGTGTGTTAGTGTGTGTCCTTATATGTCATGTATGGTGGGAATTACATCTCAGTTGTTACTTACTCTCCTGTACACTAGTGTACACATCTGTACAGACTGCAATGTAGAAAGCAGAGGGAAATGAGCGGGGCAAGTATCTCACACATGTGATGTATCTGTATGCGTGACATGGGTGTATTCAATACTGAATGCCACAGTGTGTGCATGTGTGTGTGTGTGTATGTATGACTGTCTGGTCCTGGGTGAGGGATGTACGCAGTATACTGAACTAATAAGACCCCCCCATCCAGGTGATGCAATCTACTATCCATGTTGATGTCCCCGATCTTGGGCCACCACTGATGACCACCAGCCATGTGCATTCTCTGTGGCGTGTCATGTAGGTGCACAGTACTGTAATGATGATTTCCACATAGGCAGGGGTCCTCACCTCAACAGTAGCAACTGTGTGTGAGTGTGTGTTACTGTGTCAGTGAAGTCGTGAGTGTGTGGGTGTGTTACTGTGTCACTGAATACATGTGTGTGAATACCCGAGTGTGTGGGTGCAGTTGTGTGTTGGCATCCTGTCATGGGAACGTGTATTACTGGCACCAATGATGCATCCGCCCACTAGCCTTTACCCGCGCCAATCAGCTAGACCGCTCTCTTACCACACCACTCCATGTAACTGAACCTGTGATGTCACCCAGTATGGATGTCATGTCTGTAGCAACAGTAGCTTAATACACAGCTATCATGCTCTTGGATCAGTAGACATGTTTGGAATGTGGGACATTCTCGCTGCTATGTGGCAGCTACACGGTGCATGCTGGTATATTCATACATACCTGTGAGTAGTCCACATTGACATATGGGACATTAACTGCAAACACTGACATCCACCGGCACGTGCTATTAGACCTGAAGGAGGACAGCAGAACATCATGACCAACAGTTACTGTTGTTACACAAGACACATACTGTTAACAGTATTGTACACCTGTACTACATGGTATAGCCGCTGCCTGTCAACAGTCCTCAAATAAATTGTAAACTACACTTATCTTCCCAGTCTGCCTTGACCCTGTGCATCAGAATCCATATGAGCATGTCCCTGCACCCGATGGTGTGGATGTTGTGGGATGCGGCACAGGCATCATCATATGCACAGGATGATAATGTTTGCCCAGAGGCCTAGGCTGCACCATTTTGATGACATCATGTGTGTGTGTGGGTTAGGGCCTTTTGATCTAATTGGCCGAAGTGTGTGGTTGTTATGCATGTGTGTGTTGGCGGTGCCCTACATATGTTTCCAGTGTGTGCGTGAGCATGTATGCACACAGTTCTGGCGCTGTGTCTACCGCCTAACACAGGGGTATTATTGACAGCTTCAGACTGTACAGGCCAGGTTTTACAGTTCATGGTGTCCAAACACAGACATGTGACCTGTGCCTGCCAGGGGTTCCACGGGCACTACCAGGAAGAGGTGCAGCTAGGGTACTGCCTGATGACACTTGTCCACTGGAACCGTGTCCCTGTTGGGACCATCCCAGGCCATGTGCACATGGCCTGCTGTGTCATGGTGTGAACAGCACAGCACCAGATGCACTGCTGCTGCTACCGCCACTATGGGAGTGGACATGTGAGGTAGCTCGTACACGTAGACCTAAAACAGGTGATGTAGCAGGCCTAGGTCCACGTGCTTGACACCTCACTCCTACCAGATGTTCTAACACAGACAGCTCAGGCTTGCGGATTGTCATGCCATGGTCAAGGACTCCAACTATGTCACCCAACCGTCTATCCAAAGCTTCAGCAATCTGCTGTTGAACATTTACCATTGCCTGGATGTTGTTGTTTAAAGAATGGACAGCAGCCCTCTGAAGCCTCTCTGATCCTCTCCTGTTTGTGCCATATTCAGCACATGCCTGTGCCTCCTGTTACAGCCTGAAACATGCATCTGGTGACACCTAACTGCTGTGCTCTGTCTTGAAGGAGCATGTTGGCCAGAGGTCCCCTACAAGCAGCACCGGCCATGTGCCAACACTGTGTGGGGCTTTCCACCAGTCAGATGGCTGATACCATGGGTGTACAGGCACACCTTTTCATAGCCCCTGCACATCTTTCTCTGTTCCAAGCTACCACACGCCATCTGTCCTTCCTTTATGGCCACTGGTGATGGGGTATGTGCAGGCATGGGATCTGTGTGTGGGGATGAGGGGGGTATGGCTGAATGGCAACCAATGGCACAGTTTCCAGCCCTGGACAACCCTGCCTGTGCCTCAATCATGCATTCATCATCACTGCTAGAGTCTGTGGGGACACTAACATCAGATGGACCGCAGGAGGGCAACGCACCTACATCACCTGTGAGGGCAGACAAGTACTGTACATTACAATCTATACAATAGACACACACCCACACACACACAGACACACAGACATACGCACACACAGAGACACACGCATGTGATATGACAGAAGGCATGCAACATGTATGTGATACGGCAGATGGCATGCAGCGCATAGTGGTAGTTATCATACATCCCTGGGTTGCACACAACAGCATGCATGTGTCATAGCAGATGGCATGCAAATTACACAATCACAGTAGTAGTTAGCATACATCCCTGTGTTACACCATGTAGACCAGCACAGGTTAACAGTACACCTACCTGATGTGTGGCATATGACCTTGACAATCACATGTAGTATGACATGTGATCTGCTGATGTGTGCAATGACATGCATACATGTTTAACACAATGGTGTCCTATCAAATATACAGTGGGGTAATGATGTCCCTATGCAGTGTTGTCTGTTTGCCCTACAGATATACTGCACATTTAGCTGATGTGCATGGCCATTGCAGGGAATCAGGAGGCATCTCTATTGCTATACAGTGGGAGTTACAGACACAGTTCATAGCCATGACTGTGTTCAGATACAATACATGTATACTGTGGAATGTGACCCACGTCACTGAGGTGTATACACACTAAACCATGATGTGGAATGTGTGACACAGGTCACTGAAGGGTATACGGATGACAACCCTGCACATCTGCAACCATATTACTGCTGCCTGGCAACTATGGCCAGACATGGCAAACACGTCGGTACACCATGTCCCACATGACATCCGTGTATCACACACACACACACACACACATGAGGAGTAAGTATGACACTAATGTCTGACACCAGCAAGATGAATGTACTGTATCTGTGGGCTGATGTGGATACTGTACAAGTGACTGCTGTCATGTTGTGACTCCCTCAAGATGTTCAGTACATTTTATGTGGTGGATTGATGTCATGCCTACACAAGATGTGCACAGGCCTGTATGATGTCTAGTGTTCCACATCTACAATATAACCATTACACAAAGGCCATAGTTGGACCATGTGTAGCCATTGTATTACAGGGTGCACACACAAGCACATCATGTCTACTGTGTGTGTTGCTTCATGTCTCTGGCCATCCTCCATGGCCATGTGTGTACATGTGTTGGCCAAATTGTTGTGACGGGCATCTATTTCACATGTCTCTGTTGTCCTATATAACATACACCCATAGATGTCATGTGCTCCACTGACGACAGGGTTATTCACATAAAGGGTGGTATGTGGGATGTGTTTTCATGTTAGTTAGGCAGTGTTGCAGCCAGGCCACTAGATGTCATGGACATGTCAAGATAGCACATCACATTGTGTGACATTCATAGCAGGGCTATGATCCACACCAGTGAATCTTGTGGGCTGGCCATACTCCAGCCCACTGTGTAGTACTGTTTGTATTCCCCACATGTGTAGTTCTGATCTGTAGGTCATGTCCCTACAGTGAACAGCACCTCTACCATTGTATGCACAGTTGTCCACACATCTGGCAATGGCAGTTTGTGAGGATTCGTGTCGGTGAAGTGATTCACATAGTTTGCAAGTGGTGCACATGGGTAGGCATTGTGATGCATTGCAGGTCCGACCTGTATATTGTGACAGGACCATACATTATGTGTACATGTGGTAAATGGCCACATGGCAGATAGATCTGTGCATTATGATGCCTGACAAATAATAACAGTCTCACCTGCAATGGGCTGCTGTCACAGCGGAATGCCAGAGGTACTTAAATAGGAGTAACACAGCAGTATGAGCATTATCCATGCCCATATGATGGCTACAGGGTGCAATGTGCATGTTAACACATACACCAGTACATTAGACTATACTATGGTATATGCACGTGTGCATACACAGAGTAGCATGCTATAGTATGCTGCATGTGTGTATACATGCCTTGCATATGATGTTACATTACATATTGTACAGTGACACATGCAACTATATAGTTGTTATAGATGCAGTACCGACTTACCAGGCAACTACAGGCTCAGTGGTTGAGAGACATCCACCTCCACAATATTGGCTAAGGCTTGTGGATGTTGTTCTGCAGGTGTCCCCAGGTTGGCCAGTAGCCCCTCGGTACGTGTGAGTGGGGGCTGGGTTGGTGGTCAACCACCTGTTGCACCTTGTTCCCTGGCAATTGCATTCGCATGCTGTTTCACCCAACTAATGAGGTCTGTTTAGTGTCTGCGCACCTGCTGGTATGTGCAGTTGTGGCCACCCACATCATTAACCCTCCTGCAAAGTTCCATCCACAGGGCATCCCACTGGTGTGCATCCTGTGGCAAATGGCTGAACAGGATATCATGATTGTCAGGTAGGTATGGGATGAGGGCCTCATCCTCCAAGCAGGTATAAGGGGGTAGCCTTACATGTGGCATACCTGGAAGACATAATGATAGAGACAAGTCACAGTAACTCACAGAGACATACAGAGCTACAGCTGAACATACATGTGTATCGCATTTATTATGATTAAATAGTTGTATTTGCAAATCTACATGACACTGACACCACTGACATGTTTGTGTCACACATGTGACACTCAATCGTGAGTGGATTTTATCACCATATATGTGTATGTGTGTCACCTGATTGCATTGCTCATACTCCATGTGGATACTGTCTTGATGTGGGCATGTTTGTTTGCCTGTACTGGTGTTCCTACCTATCAGCACATGGCTGGATGTGTCCACATTAATACAGTCGACCTTGATGCTGTGTATATGTCACATATAAAGACTTACACTGCCTTAACAGACATGACCTGTGACCTTGCAGACTTGCTCACATAGGGTTTTACATGTATGTGTTCTGCCATATACATCTACATGGCACTGTACAGAAATTCAACATCCTACCATGTATCACCTGTGTTGCACATGTGATACACATGGGACACTGGCTAGCCAGATGGTATTTGCAGGGGTGGATATCAACTATAGCATTTACAGTCAAAGTCAACTAGTAGGCTATATGCCATGGGCCATGTATGACTCTAGGATGAAAGGTTACCTGGATGTAGCCGACAGGCAGGTCTCTGGGGCCTGGTGGAGTAGTGCCACATTACTGATCTACAGGGTTAGTGATACATTTACCATGTGGTCATCACACCATGTCTGAGAGGGGAGTGATGTGCAGCTTTGCTGGACAGGAATGCATAGTATGGCAGGACTATGTAAAGTGTATGGGACAAGGATCTGTCCCGCATGTGGTTATCCTAGTACTAGGAAGGTGGATGTCCATAAAGTATGTGTTTGAGATCAGAATGTGTATGTGTAGCATGTCCAACATCACTGGGTTGGGCATGGATTTATTCAGGGTATGCATCATACCACATAGTGGAGATGGGGAATGGGAAGGCTGATGTAGGCCATCTGCACATGGCCAATACCCCTTAAAGGAAATATGTGATCTGATATGGGTCACTTGAATGTTGTGTATGGCTGGACAATGATCTCTATATTCATGGATGGCACCCTGTCATGATTAGGGTTGCCACATATGACTACCTGACAGGTGTGGTGATGTAGCTATCACAGGAAAGACAACTGCCCAGCTGCATCCCTTACACATAGTGTCCATTATGTTGACCGCTGCCTCGGTGGTAGTTCATGGGTACAGGGTTATTAACATAGGGGTGACAATGCAATATGTAGCTGTCAGATTGTGGCCATATGTCACACACACCTTATCCACATGGACCCTTCTGTATATTGTCCACAACACTCTTGAGTCGGCTATTGCTCCTAGGTCATAGTCATTCGCATACTTCAATAGGCAGATGCCTTCTGTTTGTCTGTGTGGTAGACTACAATGAGGGGGAATACAATTAATTAACCCTGTCTTACTGTAGCTGGCACTGGTGTGATGAGCATGTATTATTCAGACACCTTCTGTAGTGTTGGTTCTGCCAGCAGTCCCATTGCGAAACACCCCTGTGACATAGGAATGTACATCTAGTATACCGAGTTTAGGTGGAACACAGTATGGGTGATGATGTCCTATGACCTGTCAAGGTTATGATATGCAGTGTGAAATCAACCGTACTCTCATCTACATCTGTACTGCTGACATCAAATCATTTGATCAAGGTTCATGGCCTTTCAGACCAGACTCAGTAGGGAAGGAGTGCAGTACTTCCCATTATCAGTGGTGTCTCCCACTTTGTGGGTTGCGATACCTGTTGGTGTGCACCATTCAGTGTGTACACAGCCTGACATGGAGGTATGTTTTACTTGATGTGTACGTGGAGAGCAACATTGTTTTTCCATATGTGTATGATACAACCTGTGATGTGGACAGGCCCTATGCAGCCTGAGTGTAGCTTGTACCTGCATAGTTGTGGGTACAGGGGCTCTGTGGTGTACATGGATATATGATTGTGTACCTGTTGGGGGGGCAGTGTGTTTATGTTATCCAAGACCCTATCTGGATTGCTTATTCATGCTCAGCACTTGTTCAGAACTTGTAAGCACTATGTAAGCTACTAATTACTATAGCACTCAATCTTCCTCATTACCTAGAGGTAAACAGGTTTTGTACATACTTTTCTCACTTGCTTAGAGTAAAATAGCTCTTGTACTCACTTTCCTCACTTATCAAGGGGAAATTAGCTTTATATTCAGGCATGTCCAAGGGTCAGCTGCCAGTGTTCCCTCCTGTCTATCTGATGAATCTGGGCATCTTGAGGCAATGTAGACATTGCCTCATGTACACGGACAACCCTCTCCACCTACCACCCAACACTACAACCTGTGAGAGATGCACTTATCTAGCCAAACTGGAGGTAAAGCTCTCTCCAACCAAGCCTGACCATGACAGTCATGTGGAGAAGGTAAACATTTGCACCACACCACACTCATCACATAGTCTCACTGAATCTACCCCACCATTAACTGAGAAAACTACTTGTGTACCAACTCACTAGCTAAACACTTTCTGGAATTCATAAACACCAATGACCTGGATCAGCATATCCACACACCCACCAGGGGCAACAATATCCTAGACCTAGGCATTACCAACATGAGTGACCGGTGTTCCACACCTGAAGTCAACTCCTTGTTGGTCCGATCTGACCAGCTGAACACCGGTGATATCCACATCCTGCCCCCATTAATGGATCCACAGTATAATATGTCTACAAAGCCAACTTCATGCTTCTTAAGTCAGACATGGTGAACGTCATGACACCCATGCAGATGGGCAATACTGTTACAACTGCTGAATCCTGCACAAATGCACTCTATAAGCACTTACACGAGTGCATGGATTGTGCTATCCCAAACAGAACCAAGACACTATACTTCTAATTAAGGAAGCCAATCTGGTGGTCCCCTGCCATAAACAAACTGTACAACAGGGGGAAGACACTGTTGCAAAAGAGAGTACAATCCCATGTGTGGAGGAGCTCCCTGGTCAGCCTCAGTAAGAAGGTGAAATCCCTTATAAGATCCTCCAAAGCTAGCTATGAAAACAAAACCACCACTAATTCAAACAACAACCACAAAGCATTCTATAGCTATGTCAAATATCTCAATGTCAACACCCAGATCTGCTCTGAGTTACAGCACAAAGGCATGAACATTACAGAACCAACTGATATTACCAACATCCTGACAGATAGGTTCAGTGCTACCTTCCCCCTCTCACCCCCTAAAGGGCCCATATCTATACAGGAAGAGTGCAGAGTCCCTGTACTCACAACTACACAGGTAAAAGCTGCAAACTCTAAAGCCAATATCACAGCACCCATGGGACCGGACAACATCCCAGGCTGCATTTTACATGAACTTCAGAACATACTGGCTCCCCACCTATACATCATGTTCAATAATAGCCTCACATCGGGATTTGTGCCCCCTGAATGGCACACAGCAACAGTTATCCCACTACACAAAGGTGGAGCCACAACAGACCACAGGACCTATTGCCCTATAGGCCTGACTAGCCTGGTTTGCAAGGCTATGGAGCACATCATCATGTATCTCAGTCACAGAGATATTGGGTACCTCCAAACCTTTGACCCCTCTCAGTTTGGCTTTGTTAAGGGCAGACCATGCCTCCTAAACCTGTTGGACTTTTTAGAGACAGTAACCAAAGCATTAGATGAGGGTAAGGAGGTCCACGCAAACTACCTAGATCTCTCAAAGGTTTTCAACACCATTCCTCATTATGGTATTATCGACATATCCATCCACCTGAACATTAACCCCTACATCATGTGATGGTTTGCAAAGTGGCTCATGGACAGAACCCACACAGTGGGAGTTGCATACCCTAGGTCCAACTGTATACCAGTTACAAGTAGCATGCCCCAGGGCTCAGTCCTAGGACCCCTCATGTTCGGTATATAATTCTCTTATGTACAGACAAGCACAGGAGGGCTTTGGCTGAAAAGGTTTGCAGATGACTGCAAACTAGGGGACATAATTGCTTCCCCACCTGTTACAGACACCCTCCAGAAGGTTCGCACTGAGACGGATACCTGGTGTCAATATCACGGCCTCAAGCTGAATGCCAAAAAGTGCATAGTCATCCCCTTTGGATATAACTAATTACCCGAGGACTACCACATAGGGGCTAGTCTCCTACATACAGAAAAGGTAATAAGGGATCTGGGAACCCCAGTAGATAGCAATCTCTCCTTCGATACCCATAATGACAAGGTGGCTATAATATCCTTCTACGTGGCTCCCCTAATCTCTAATGGGTTTGCATCCAGAACAAAGGAAGCCATTGTGCCTCTCTACTCTTGACTTATTAGACCCATTAAAGGATACAACACCCCACTTGGGAAATACCTTACAAGACAACTGCAACAACTTGGAAGACCACAACAGTACCACACCAAGAGGATTACTGACCTCAAACAGATGACCTATGCAGCCCAACCTAAGAAACTCCAGCTGTACTCAGTTGCATACCGCATACTCACAGGTGATCTCTGCTTGATGTACAAGGCCCATGTCCAACCCAGTATTGCTGGATTTTCTCCACCTAAACAGAGGCCCCTGAGAATCACATGCTCTAGGGATATACACCTAACCACAACGATGACTAGGATGTGCTGGACAGATATATTCCTGACCCAGAGACTCCCCATGCTTTGGAACATGATTCCAAAGTACATCAGGCAGGGCACCTAACTAGCACTGTTCAAGGGAAACCTTGACGTGTGGATGGGAGAAAGACATGTACCCCGGGGATCACTGCAGTGGCTCTGCTGGACAGAGGCACAGGGAACTAATGGCTCTGCCATTGAGAGGCACAGGGAACTAACCTATGGGGGTGTCAAAAGCCAACACACTCTAGCTAGGCTTATAAATACCCTTGGTAAGACAGCCTAGTACCTGCCTTTGCACTTATTACATGTCTTATGTGCATGGATAGTTAACTAGCTCATCCATTTTACTTTGCTATCATGCTGATAAACTGTTGAGTGAATACATGTCATATGTATCCTGTTATTGTGTATTGTAAAAGCCAATAGACATAACTAATGTTTGCCTAACATAACAGTAATGCTATGTAACTTGTAATACATATCTGCGTACAATACTGTACATTACGCAGTTATTGGCACAATATACCACAATGCAAATCATAATTGCACAGTGGGCCAACCTTCACATGTTATTCTCAGTAATACACCCATACACATGGCTACTGTTACAATATATCAACATATACTATCCCCTGTTATAGCACATACTTGTTGGACCAGCCCTGCCACTGACAGTGGCTGGTGAGAATATTTGTATTCAAAACCCTTATATAGCATCCTTGTAGTGTATGCAGTGTTTGCCTTGTGACATACAGCAGTACACACATAAATACTACAAGCATTACTATGTTCAACAGTACATCACTACAAGATAACTGTTTCCACTATATGGATTATGTGCACTTTAAATATTACAGAACAGGTACTAAATACACAGACATACTGAGTGTTCTACATACCTTATTAGTAACCGAGGTGTTGTTGACTGTTGATTCAATTGTTTTCAGCTTGTTTCAATCTTCTTTGTAACGTTCTGCTGGTATATACAGATGGTTGAATGTGTGATATGCCGTCCTTTATAGTTAAATATTGGTAACGTGCTATCCTGACCACCAATTGGTGTTCCAAACTAGTTAATTAGATGCACATCAGCTGTGCAGCTACTTCATTAGCCGATACCATGGCAACAGTGGTGTATAATTGAGTACTCCACTTGATCGTTGTCCATTTGCCTTACTTTCAAGAAAGATGGCCTGGATGTGTTGTTTGTGATGTATTTCAACAGCCATATGGAGACAGACAGAGATGTATTAGCTTCATTACTCCGCAGTGGATTGTGTGTAATAGCTAGATCGATGTTGTTCTACATGTGAGTACAGCTGTTTAGCATTTCAGAACATTGCTACTTATGCAGGGTTTTGTTTTGAATTACCTGATACTTTTGCAGATGTTTCAGTCTGGTAAGGTTGTTTGGGCAGCTGAAGGCTGTATGGCTATGCTGAACTGTTATGTGGATTTACAGTGTGTTCACTGCAGACATCCTTGATTTGGTGTACATGTGTATCATACTGTGCTGTTACTCAGTAATTGTTAACATTTCCCAGTGTACACACAACCCTCTGAAATGGGATTAGTGCAAACAAACCCTGTAACCTCAGCTTAGCTGTTCCATTGTGTAACAGCAACCTTCTTCCACATAGGGCCCAGCGTTAGTGTGTATGTGACAAGGTATGTTAAGGAGGAAGCTTGCAGATGTCGTACAGGTAGCAGTGAGGAACATGATTTGTGATGTTATTACAGATTTGTATTGTAATTTGTTTTGGGTGTAGGGATTGGGTCCCTCCCAAAAAAAGGGATCTGGGACCCAGGTTGACAGTAGCCTTCGTTTGACACCATGTTTGCTAAAGTGTTAGGAAAACCTTCTAATGCACCTGATCATGAGGTTACATCTAGATCAGGAGGCCATGTCTGTACTCATATATTGACCATGATTGAGTACAATGCCCCATTGGATGTATCTGACCAGACACCTGCTGCAGCTTGAAACCAAAGTTACCAAAGGATAGGGTCTCAAATATGTCTTATGCTGCCCAACTGAAAGAACTCCAGCTCTATTCAGTCTCATACATGCTAGAGGTGACCTGTGCCTGACATATAAGGCCATGTCAAACTCAGATTTGATGATATGCTCACCTCAAAAAATCTAGATCCCTAGAACCACAGGAGACTTAAACCTTGACACTGTTATAAATAGAACATGCTGGAGGGACAGATTCATCACCCAGAGACTCCATGCTGTGGAACAAAATGTACATGTGAGGCAGAGCACCTCTGGCCTTGTTCAAGAGGAATCTTGACCAATGGATGGGAGATGAGATATACCCGGGATTACTCAGTGTCACTGTTGACAGAGGCAGAGCAAAATGATGCACAGTTTTTATTCAAACTAAAGGGGTGGCGAAAGCCACATAACTATGGGCTAGGCTTATAAATGCCCTTGGGCAGATAGCCTAGTATGAACCTATGAACCTATGAACCTTTGGATATAACTAATTACCCGAGGACTACCACATAGGTGCTAGTCCCCTACATACAGAAAAGGTAATGGATCTGGAACAGTAGATAGCATCTCTTTGAACCATAATGACAAGGTGGCTAGAATATCCTTCTGTGGTAATCTCTAATGGGTTGATCAGAACAAAGGAACCATTGTGCTCTACTCTTGACTTATTAGACCCATTAAAGGATACAACACCCCACTTGGGAAATACCTTACAAGACAACTGCAACAACTTGGAAGACCACAACAGTACCACACCAAGAGGATTACTGACCTCAAACAGATGACCTATGCAGCCCAACCTAAGAAACTCCAGCTGTACTCAGTTGCATACCGCATACTCACAGGTGATCTCTGTTGATAGAAGGCCATGTCCAACCCAGTATTGCTGGATTACCTCCACCTAAACAGAGGCCCCTGAGAATCACATGCTCTAGGGATATACACCTAACCACAATGATGACTAGGATGTGCTGGACAGATATATTCCTGACCCAGAGACTCCCCATGCTTTGGAACATGATTCCAAAGTACATCAGGCAGGGCACCTAACTAGCACTGTTCAAGGGAAACCTTGACGTGTGGATGGGAGAAAGACATGTACCCCGGGGATCACTGCAGTTGCTCTGCTGGACAGAGGCACAGGGAACTAATGGCTCTGCCATTCAGAGGCACAGGGAACTAACCTATGGGGGTGGTGAAAACACACTCTAGCTAGGCTTATAAATACCCTTGGTAAGACAGCCTAGTACCTACCTTTGCACTTATTACATGTCTTATGTGCATGGATAGTTAACTAGCTCCTCCATTTTACCTTGCTATCATGCTGATAAACTGTCGGGTGACTACAAGTCATATGTATCCTGTTATTGTGTATTGTAAATGCCAATAGACATAACTAATGTTTGCCTAACATAACAGTAATGCTATGTAACTTGTAATACATATCTGCGTACAATACTGTACATTACGCAGTTATTGGCACAATATCCACAATGCAAATCATAATTGCACAGTGGCCAACTCGACATGTTATTCTCAGTAATACACCCATACATATGGCTACTGTTACAATATATCAACATATACTATCCTGTTATAGCACATACTTGTTGACCAGCCCTGCCACTGACAGTGGCTGGTGAGAATATTGTTTCAAAGCCCTTATATAGCATCCCTTGTGTGTATGCAGTGTTTGCCTTGTGACAGCAGTACACACATAAATACTACAAGCATTACTATGTCAACAGTACATCACTACAAGATAACTGTTTCCACTATATGGATTGTGCACTTTAAATATTACAGAACAGGTACTATATACACAGACATACTGAGTGTTCTACATACCTTATTAGTAACCCGAGGTGTTGTTGACTGTTGATTCAATTGTTTTCAGCTTGTTTCAATCTTCTTTGTAACGTTCTGCTGGTATATACAGATGGTTTGAATGTGTGATATGCCATCCTTTTATAGTTAAATATTGGTAACGTGCTATCCTGACCACCAATTGGTGTTCCAAACTAGTTAATTAGATGCACATCAGCTGTGCAGCTACTCCATTACATACCATGGCAACAGTTGTGTATAATTGAGTACTCCACTTGATCGTTGTCCATTTGCCTTACTTTCAAGAAAGATGGCCTGGATGTGTTGTTTGTGATGTATTTCAACAGCTATATGGAGACAGACAGAGATGTATTAGCTTCATTACTCCCGTGGATTGTGTAATAGCTACGCTGTTGTTCTACATGTGAGTACAGCTGTTACATTTCAGAACATTGCTACTTATGCAGGGTTTGTTTGTACCTGATACTTTTGCAGATGTTTCAGTCTGGTAAGGTTGTTTGGGCAGCTGAAGGCTGTATGGCTATGCATGAACTGTTATGTGATTTACAGTGTGTTCACCAGACATCCTTGATTTGGTGTACATGTGTATCATACTGTGCTGTTACTCAGTAATTGTTAACATTTCCCAGTGTACACACAACCCTCTGAAATGGGATTAGTGCAAACAAACCCTGTAACATCAGCAGCTGTTCCATTGTGTAACAGCAACTATTTCACATAGGGCCATGTTAGTGTGTGTCTGACAAGGTATGTTAAGGCTTCTGCAGATGTCGTACAGTGAGTGAATGATTTGTGATGTTATTACAGTTTGTATTGTAATTTGTTTGGGTGTGGGGTGATGTTGGGTGTACATAACAGATGCAGGTGTATAGGAACTGCTTTTATACATAATCAATATGTGCATGGGGTTCCCTTTCCCCTATTTGAACACCTATCCTTTAGTGGGCTAATACTATGGCAATTGCTGGCTGATTCATTAAGGCAGTGTTAAGTGGTTCCTGTATAGCATACAGGTGATGTTAGTCCTTGAATCCTTTTGTCAATACATCAGAATGTAATAAAGTGTTGCTACATGAAAGTTGTGTATTTCTGTCATAGGTATTTGCAGTCACTGGAGTTGTGTTGGTGACTGACCCTCTTTGGCTAGGGTTGCCACCTTTTCATATGGCCATAGTGGGACATTTTCAGGACACACATCAGATTTTACAGGCCGACACAAACCCATGGTCAGTACAAGGGATAGAACTTTCCTTTCTTGCCTAAATATAAGCTTATTCTTGTAGCACTTTAGTTACTTATCCCGCTTCTTGTAACATGTAGGTATTTTAGATACAGAAAGAACTATTGTATGCACTATTACATTACATATGGGACATAATTATGTTCTACGATCTCAGGACATTTGCCACATTTAATATATTTGGACAGGACACAACCGCCCAAAGAGGGACTGTCCCTCAAAGTGGGACATGGTAACCTATCATTGGCTCATGTCCATAGCACATATTTGTAACAGTGTATAGGCATATACTCTCCATATCCTTTGTTCATAAAGGTTGGTCATGGCGGAATGTGTGATTGTGTACATGGTTGCGTGTTCTAATCCAGGCAGTGGTATTTTACCTCTCAGAGCAGCACGGTAGTGCAAGGTGTTTAAACAATTTCATGGTTGTGTTTCCATTTATTCTGTGAATACTACCATATATGCAAGCTGTGGTTAAGGTATACTATGTAACATGTAAATCATCTGAGAAGATTCCTGAGATGGATGTTGTTTGTTTCAGCTTTTCCTGGTTATCACCACAGTGGAACTCCTCCGCTAATGATTGGCAGTAGATTTTTACACAGGTTTGCCAGCTCTGATGCACAACCTTCAATGAAGGCATGCCCTTTCCCCATGTCTCTGCACAGAACGCTTTAGCTGAAATTGAACAGGACAACATCTTACTGTGAGAACAACACTACAGCACCACAAATATTTCCATTATTTGGAACTACATCCCTGATTACATTATACAAGCCCCACTCACTAACACTCTAGGAATCCTTGCAGAGTGAATAACAGTGGATACCCCCCAGGGACCCCAATTGGGTCTGCTCCAAAATGACAATTAGTTAATCAATGGGGTGGCACAGACACTTTTGGCTATGCTTTATGCCTCCAGTTAGGTACATACCTATGTAGAAGGCCCAGAAGTAACTAACCCTATGGGGGTAAAAGCCAACTTTTAAAGTCAAAAAGGCAGGGCACCTAACTAGCACTGTTCAAGGGAAACCTTGACGTGTGGATGGGAGAAAGACATGTACCCGGGATCACTGCAGTGGCTCTGCTGGACAGAGGCACAGGGAACTAATGGCCTGCCATTGAGAGGCACAGGAACTAACCTATGGGGGTGTCAAAAGCCAACACACTCTAGCTAGGCTTATAAATACCCTTGGTAAGACAGCCTAGTACCTGCCTTTGCACTTATTACATGTCTTATGTGCATGGATAGTTAACTAGCTCATCCATTTTACTTTGCTATCATGCTGATAAACTGTTGAGTGAATACATGTCATATGTATCCTGTTATTGTGTATTGTAAAAGCCAATAGACATAACTAATGTTTGCCTAACATAACAGTAATGCTATGTAACTTGTAATACATATCTGCGTACAATACTGTACATTACGCAGTTATTGGCACAATATACCACAATGCAAATCATAATTGCACAGTGGGCCAACCTTCGACATGTTATTCTCAGTAATACACCCATACACATGGCTACTGTTACAATATATCAACATATACTATCCCCTGTTATAGCACATACTTGTTGGACCAGCCCTGCCACTGACAGTGGCTGGTGAGGAATATTTGTATTCAAAGCCCTTATATAGCATCCCTTGTAGTGTATGCAGTGTTTGCCTTGTGACATACAGCAGTACACACATAAATACTACAAGCATTACTATGTTCAACAGTACATCACTACAAGATAACTGTTTCCACTATATGGATTGCGTGCACTTTAAATATTACAGAACAGGTACTAAATACACAGACATACTGAGTGTTCTACATACCTTATTAGTAACCCGAGGTGTTGTTGACTGTTGATTCAATTGTTTTCAGCTTGTTTCAATCTTCTTTGTAACGTTCTGCTGGTATATACAGATGGTTTGAATGTGTGATATGCCATCCTTTTATAGTTAAATATTGGTAACGTGCTATCCTGACCACCAATTGGTGTTCCAAACTAGTTAATTAGATGCACATCAGCTGTGCAGCTACTTCATTAGCCGATACCATGGCAACAGTTGTGTATAATTGAGTACTCCACTTGATCGTTGTCCATTTGCCTTACTTTCAAGAAAGATGGCCTGGATGTGTTGTTTGTGATGTATTTCAACAGCTATATGGAGACAGACAGAGATGTATTAGCTTCATTACTCCCGTGGATTGTGTGTAATAGCTAGACGATGTTGTTCTACATGTGAGTACAGCTGTTACATTTCAGAACATTGCTACTTATGCAGGGTTTGTTTGTACCTGATACTTTTGCAGATGTTTCAGTCTGGTAAGGTTGTTTGGGCAGCTGAAGGCTGTATGGCTATGCATGAACTGTTATGTGATTTACAGTGTGTTCACCAGACATCCTTGATTTGGTGTACATGTGTATCATACTGTGCTGTTACTCAGTAATTGTTAACATTTCCCAGTGTACACACAACCCTCTGAAATGGGATTAGTGCAAACAAACCCTGTAACATCAGCAGCTGTTCCATTGTGTAACAGCAACTATTTCACATAGGGCCATGTTAGTGTGTGTCTGACAAGGTATGTTAAGGCTTCTGCAGATGTCGTACAGTGAGTGAATGATTTGTGATGTTATTACAGTTTGTATTGTAATTTGTTTGGGTGTGGGGGTGATGTTGGTGGGTGTACATAACAGATGCAGGTGTATAGGAACTGCTTTTATACATAATCAATATGTGCATGAGAGTTCCTTCCCTATTTGAACACCTATCCTTTAGTGGGCTAATACTATGGCAATTGCTGGCTGATTCATTAAGGCAGTGTTAAGTGGTTCCTGTATAGCATACAGGTGATGTTAGTCCTTGAATCCTTTTGTCAATACATCAGAATGTAATAAAGTGTTGCTACATGAAAGTTGTGTATTTCTGTCATAGGTATTTGCAGTCACTGGAGTTGTGTTGGTGACTGACCCTCTTTGGCTAGGGTTGCCACCTTTTCATATGGCCATAGTGGGACATTTTCAGGACACACATCAGATTTTACAGGCCGACACAAACCCATGGTCAGTACAAGGGATAGAACTTTCCTTTCTTGCCTAAATATAAGCTTATTCTTGTAGCACTTTAGTTACTTATCCCGCTTCTTGTAACATGTAGGTATTTTAGATACAGAAAGAACTATTGTATGCACTATTACATTACATATGGGACATAATTATGTTCTACGATCTCAGGACATTTGCCACATTTAATATATTTGGACAGGACACAACCGCCCAAAGAGGGACTGTCCCTCGCAAAGTGGGACAGGTGGTAACCCTATCATTGGCTCATGTCCATAGCACATATTTGTAACAGTGTATAGGCATATACTCTCCATATCCTTTGTTCATAAAGGTTGGTCATGGCGGAATGTGTGATTGTGTACATGGTTGCGTGTTCTAATCCAGGCAGTGGTATTTTACCTCTCAGAGCAGGCACGGGTAGTGCAAGGGTGATTAACGCACATTTCAGTGGTTGTGTGTTCCACGTGTTTATTATTCTGTGGAATACTACCTATATATGCAAGCTGTGGTTAAGGTATACTATGTAACATGTAAATCATCTGAGAAGATTCCTGAGATGGATGTTGTTGTGTCTTTCAGCATTTCCTGGTTAGGGGTCACCACAGTGGAACTCCGGTCCGCTAATGATTGGCAGTAGATTTTTTACACACCGAGTTGCCAGCTCTGATGCACAACCTTCAATGAAGGCATGCCCTTTCACGCATGTCTCTGCACAGAAGACGCTTTAGCTGAGAATTGAACAGGACAACATCTTACTGTGAGGCGACAACACTACCGCAGCACCACAAATACTCTCCATTATTTGGAACTACATCCCTGATTACATTATACAAGCCCCACTCACTAACACTCTAGGGAATCCTTGCAGAGTGAATGGGGAACAGTGGATACACCCCAGGGATCCCGCAATTGGCTCTGCTCCACAGAGTGACAATTAGTTAATCAATGGGGTGGCGACAGCAGACACTTTTTGGCTATGCTTTGAGTGGCCTCGGGCAGTTAGGCATGTACATACCTATGTACCTATGAACCTATACATACAGTATGGACACATGCTGATATCTTAATTTACTGTTCAGGTATTGACTTACCTTGTGCCAATGGCAGTTGTGTGTACAATAGTTGAGGGCTACCTATGTAGGATGCACACAGTAGACCACCTATACATGACAATTTACAGGTGGTCGTGTGTGTGTGCCATCCGTGTTTGCTGTGTGTGCAGGTGGAGAATGGTGTCAGTCCATAAGTGCCTACACTGTCAGTGTGTGTGCTATATGTTCCCTCTTTGCCAAGGCATGGGCATACTGGGCATGTCTCCATCTGCCTACTGGGGCTGGCACAGGGTGGTCTGAGTTCCTCTGTGCCTGTGGGTCCCTTGGCAATGGTGGTGGGCTGTGAGGGCCATCACCATTCTGTCCATGCTGCACCTGTTTCCGCAGGATCATATTGTGTAGCATGGCACATACTATAAAGATGTGGGCACATGTGCCTGGAGAGTACTGCATGGCTCCACCAGTTATGTCCAAGCAATGGAACCATGATTTCAGCATCCCAAACATGTACTCTATGATGATTCTGGTTTCTGCATGTGCCTCATTATGGCGTTCTTGCGTGGCTGTTTGTGCATTTCTGATGGGAGTCATCATCCACGGTTCCAGTGCATAGTCATCATCCCCCACCAGGTGGCCATATGGGATGCCCCCCTTGGCAAATACCTGATAAAGCTGTGAGGCATGCCAGATGTGGGAGTCGTGATAGATTCCAGGGCTGCCAGCACACACATCCATGATAATGCCCTGGGCATTGCACACAACCTGGCATTTGATGGAGGGGTATCCCTTGCAGTTTATGTAGTGCCTACCCTGCTCACCAGGTGGTGTCTTGATGTGTATGTGCATGCAGTCTATTGCACCCAGTACCTTCGAATAGTCTGCCACATGGTGGAGGAGAAGCATATTGCTGGCCAACTCCTCCTGTGTTTGGGGGAAGTATATGTGCTCATTGGCATGTGGTAACATGGCATCTAGGAACTGGTGGGGTACCCTGGATCCTGATGCCTGTGAGATCCCCATGATATCCCCAGTTGGCCTTTGGAAGGTACCTGTGACTAGTATTCTCAAGCTTACACATACCTTCATGTCCACTGGGATTGGTTTCCCACTGTTACTTCTGGCTCTGAGGTGTGGCCAGCACAGCTCAACAAGTTGCTGTATGGTGTCCCTGTCCACCCTGTAATGCTCTACTATCTCCAGATCATGAAGCCCCTGGTAGGTTACCCTGGGTCTGAACACTCTTCACCTCCTCCAGTGCCTGAGATGGTTGTCAGCATCATCCTCCACACAACCGTCAGTCTCCAACACATGCTGGTAAATCAAAACTATGGCAGCCCCTAACATGTACATATTATAGGTTCATAGGTTCATAGGTTCATACTAGGCTATCTGCCCGAGGGCATTTACAAGCCTAGCCCATAGTTTTGTGGCTTACGCCACCCCTTTAGTATGGGGAACTATACCCATTATTTTGCTGTGCCTCTGTTGAGCAGTGACACTGAGGTAATCCCTGGGGTATATCTGCGATCTCCCATCCATTGGTCAAGATTTCTCTTGAACAAGGCCAGCGAGGTGCTCTGCCTCACATATACCGATTTTATTCCACAGCATAGGAGTCTTTGGGTGATGAATCTATCCCTATTAATAGCCGTGTCGAGGTTTAAGTCTCCCGCCTTGTGGCTCTGACGGATCTAGATTTTGAGGTGAAGCATATTCATCAAATCTGGGTTTGACACGGCCTTGTATGTTAGGCAAAGGTCACCTCTGAAAGCGTAAGCGACTGAATAGAGCTGGAGTTCTTTCAGTCGGCAGCATAGGACAGATGTTTGAGACCCTTTATCCTTTTGGTGAGGAACTTTGTGGCCTCCAGCTGCTGCAAGTGTCGGGTCAGATACATTCCGAATGGGGCATTGTACTCAATCATTGGTCTGATGAGTGATGAGTATAGGAGACTATGACCTCCTTGATCTAGATGAGAATCCCTTCATGATAAGGTGGGCAATGTAGAAGGTCTTCCTAACTACTTTAGCTACATGGGTGTCAAATGACAGACTACTATCAACCTGGGTCCCCAGGTCCCTGATAACTTCTTCTATGCTCAGTGGATTGCCCCCTATTTGGTAGCTAGGTAACCTTGTTTTTCCGAAGGGTATGACTATGCATTTTTGGCATTTAACTTTAGGCCATGGCTCTGGCACCAGTTATCCGTTTCTGTGAGACCCTTCTGAAGGATATCTGTGTCAGATGTGTTTTCTACTATGGCCAGTTTGCAGTCATCTGCAAACTTTGTCAGCCATAACCCTCCTGTGTTTGCTTGTACTGGAAAGTAGATGCTAAACAAGAGTGGGCCCAGGACTGAGCCCTGTGGTACACCACTTGTGACAGGCTTTGAGTCTGACATGGCGCCAGCAACTCTGACCCTGTGGGTTCTGTCACTCAGCCAGTTTGCAACCCATCTTGTAATGTATGGGTTAACATTTGCTGATGAGTTTTTCAATGATACCCGAGTGGGTATTGTATCAAGGCCTTCGCCAGATCAAGGTAGGCTGTGGACTGCCTTTCCTCATCAATGGCTTTGGTGACTGTTTCAAAAGTCAACCAAGTTTAGAAGGCATGATCTGCCTTGACAAAGCCAAACTGGGATGGATCCAAAGTCTGCAAATTCCTGTCTTTATTTATGAGGTCCATTATGATCCTCTCCATGGCTTTGCAGATAAGGCTTGTCAAGCTAATGGGCCGTAATTTCCAGGGTCGGTGGAGGCACCGCCGTTGTGAAGCGGGACCACAGTTGCAGTGCGCCACCCCCTGGGCACGTTTCCAGAGGTAAGACTATGATTAAACAGCTGTCCTAGCTGTGGGTTTAATTTCTCATTTAGTTCGTGAGCACACAGCCGGGGACACCATCAGGTCCCATGGATGCTGTGTTTTTGCTTTGGAGAGCAGTTCTCACTTGGGCGTTGGAGATGTTTGGGGGCTGCAATCGCTTGGTATAGATATCTCTCCTTTGGGAGGGGGAGAAGTTTGCACTGAACCTGTCAGCCAGTATGTTGGCAATGTCTGTAGGATCAGTAATCTTCACATCATTTTGAACTAGTTCTGAGCATATCTGGGAGGTTCCTCCAGGTTTCTAACATAGCTAAAGAAGGCCTTATGATTGTCTTTTGAGTCTTTAGCTATTTTTCTCTCAAAATTTGCTTTGGATGATTTTATGAGAGCTCTTAGTTTTTACTTATAGTGATCAAGGGTGTCTTACCTTTTAAGGATTTTGCTCTATCTTGTAGTAGCTTCCTCCTTTTGTTGTAGAGTTTGTTTATGGCTGGGGTCCACCAGACTGACGCTTGCCTTTGGTACAAAGAGTCTTTGTTTTGCTTGGGATTGCCTTATCCATGCAGTCCTGCAGGTGCTGGTAGAAGGCATTTGTAAGTGATTCAGCTGCTTGAGTACTGTTTTCCTCGGGGCCTTAAAGAGACCACACTAGTCTTAGAAGTGTGAAGTCGAGTTCTTTACTGTGGTCTTTTATTTCAGGTGGGGTGGGATGAGGACCTCCAGCCAGATTAGTTTGATCTGATCTCACCAGTGAGGGGTATACTTCCGTGTTGAACATTGTGCTCCCATGTTCGTGATGATGAGATCAAGTATGTTTTCTCCTCTTGGGGATGGTGACTAGTTGTTCCATGGCATTTGAGTTTATGAATTCCAGAACTTTTGGGCTAGTGTGTTGGGCTTGAGTAGTGTTCCCAGTCTATATTAGGGTAATTGAAGTCACCTAGTATGATGGTGTTTGGTGATACATTTATCCCTCTAGTGTTTTCAGGAAGGCCATGTGAGGTTCCTGAGTTTGTGAGGGTGGCCTGTAACATGCTACAATTTGCAGAGCAGTCTTGCCTATGGTTAATTGCACCTGGATGGTCTCAATGCATCGTGCGTTGCCACCAGTCTTGAGGTGTGGGTGTCTTTGATGAATATGGATACCCTCCTTTCTTGGTATTGTCCGGATTTTGGGGCCGCATGATAAGAGGTAAAACCTGATAGTGCTGGGGTGCTCTCAGGAGCCTTGAACCAGGTTTCTGTCACTACACAGACATCGATGTTCTCCATACTGAGAAGGGCCTCGAGTGCATTTTGAGATTTAGACTTCTGGCATTGAGCAGCATTACCCTTAGTTTTTTCCTTTTTGTGTTCTAGGGTGGTAGGTTTAGAATTTGAGCCTTGCCTAAAAAGGCACTATGGGGTGGCAAGAGCCTTTGCCAATATCCGAATCCCAGGGTGACAGGTGCAAGCCGCCCTTTAACAGCATGGCTTGTCCAGCATGTCATCCCAGGCAGACAGACATTGATCCCTTTGAATGACACCAGAGTTTAAGCCAATTGTTAAAGCTGATCATCTTATCTCTGTATTGTGGCATCATTCTTGGTGAAGGTAGGATACTGCTCAAGGTCAGGTCATACCTGCCTGGGCTACATAATCAGAGAGCTCCTCAATGTCTCTTTCATGTAGTCAGGAGCGTCTCAGGTCGTTTACACCAGCGTGGACAATGACTGAGTCGATTTGTACCTGCTGTTGAGAGACCTGAGTGCTTGCGTTATGTGGCGGATTCTAGCACCCGACAGGCAGCTTACTGTGACCTTCTCCTTACTCAGTCTGGTGAGCGGGACGCCAGTGTCTGACTATGGAGTCACCAATAGTGTGTCTGGCATTGTGTTTGGCCTTAAGGGCTGTGACTGTTTGACACTCTGACTGTGACGTCTATGTTGCAGGTGTTGTGTTCTGAGGTGGTGGTTGTTTGGGTGTCTGCTTTGGTGGCCTCTGCTGTTTTGGTAGATTTTGATCAGAGCCGAGTATGTCTTTGTGTGTTTATGTGTGTATGATTTGAGGTTGTGATGGTACTATGTGAGACTGGGTCTATAGTGTGTGTGGTAACCTTCTCCTCCTGACTGGTCTTGCCAGTCCTATGTTGAGAGAGCTCAGCCTCCAGTTTGGCCGTATAGTTGCATCTCTCGCATGTATTTGTGTTTTGTGGGAGGAGGAGAGGGTTGTCTGTGTACATGAGGCAATTGTAACATTGCCTCAATATTCCCAGGTTAAAACTTCCCTGTCTGTATACACCAATGGTGCAGAGTGTCTGGGAATACACAAGTGTGTGTGTGGGGCTTTCACACCTTATACTATTGTGCAATGGATGATACTGGTGTAATTGGGTGTGTATGTGCAATTACAGGGTATCTTAATTATTGGTTTTACAGCAGGGACTGCTATTGTGGGGTGTTGACTTACGCTTGGCTGCCATGATTCATCTATTGCCCTTTACTTCACTTTTCAACCCGATTCCCCTCACATTGTCAGGCATGCATCCAGCTGCCTGCTTTCTTGTTTTGTACTTTCACAATCCAGGATTGTGTTGAGAAATGTGTTATGTAGCTGATCTACTGAAGTTTGCTTTGTTCTGCTGTGACAGTTCTCTTTTCTTTGCTGTACGGCACCTCCCCTTTCCTGTTCTGCAGGTAGCTGCTAGCAGCCTTGTTAGCTGTTGTCAATGACCCACTGTGAGTTCCTAGGTGTTAATGACTCATTTGTAGTTTAATTACCATGCTGCAGCATTTCCTTATTGTCTTCCCGTATCCTTCCTGTTTCAGCTGTGGTGCATGCCGTGCACAGCTGTTTACCGGGTTTCGAGTGCGTTTTCATCCACATTCACATGCACTTTCAGTTACCTTGTGTGCTCTCAGCTAAGCAAACCTATGGCTATTTCTACACCCCTATCCTCCAGCTTTGCTTAGCAACAGGCAACCCAGATTAGCAATGCTCCAATGTGCTTACAGCTACAGTGGCGCACCCCTCTCTTGATGTCATGTTTACCTCCAGGCCACTCTTCAGTGTTGTACTGCTACGCTGTGTGGTACATCCTTATGCCAGTGGGGCATTTGTGATTCAGTATTACTTGACTCATTTGCATGGCATTGACTACTAATTCTAGTTACCGTGCAGAACACTGTCACAGACCTTTAGCAACCCTTGCGCCATGGTTGTGGTGTAGCATGTGTGCTATTGACTATTATGGGGAATTAATCAATTATGTTACATTGCAGTTTTATGACATCTAAATATATTTTCCTTGTGATCCCATTTGCACACTGATGCACTGTGGTTTTACTTTGCGTTAGTGTGGCCATGACATTAAATGTTATTTTTTATGTGTTGTGCATGTTTTTTATGCCATTGGCTATATATTTAACCATTGGCATATATTACCAGTATGATACGTAAGTTTGGTCAACTTTCATGGCTCCGATTTTATGTTTGAAAAAATGTAAACCTTTTTTTGGTTTACATTTCTTCATGCTTATGCTATGCCTGCACCACTTCATGAATCACTATATACCTTCATTTGCATGCTACACTGCTGTGCATGGGGTAATTAGCATACATGCACTGGGAGCTGCTCTGCTCTGGTGTACGCTGGTAGTGCACATGGAAATAGCTTGTACCTGAATTGCTTGGCGGCCATATTTGGTGCTAGATCGCCGACGTTACTCCGGTGCCTGGCACAAGCTTCATGAATCCTGGGGATATTTATTTCATTCTTTTAGCAAGCCCCCCATTGCATCATAACTACATAGTTTCTCCACATTGTATCCCTAGCAAAGATGCTTCATTCAGTGAAAAATACATGCCCCCAATTTTCACCATATCATCCCAAACCTTACTTTTATCTTTATTCATGGTCATTCCCATTTCCTTTATACATCCATTCAGAAAACCATCACTTCCCTAATCCATATTTTCTCTTAGCAGCTGCAACTATACCATCTGCGTATGTCAAAACTACTGGAATCAATACATCCTTCTGCATCACTTATCTAGCATCTTTCATTTTATAAGATACTTCACTCACTATGACATTCATCACCAGTGTGAACAATATTCCACTCATGGTACATCATGTGTTATACCACACTTCATGCACATTTCTTTATATGCTACCTATTCACTAATACTCACACTGTTATTTTGATATGCTGACATACATACTTCTAATTCTATTACCTATGTCATGCTTCCCCATAACATCCCACAAAGCATCATATCCTACTGCATCAAATGACTTGCAAATATCACATACTGCAAGTCTTATATCATCCTTTTTACTTATATCATCCACAACTTTTCATACGACCACTAACAATTTTTGACATTCCTCCTTTTACAACATGCATACTTTCCTTAGATAATATCCCTCATCCTTCCTTACATTCTCCTCTGTATTATTCCCATACAAAATGTATAATCTGTTAGTGTGATGAGTCTCCACTTTTTTATTTCATTCTTTTCATCTTTCTTCCATATACATTTTAATATCCTACTAAGTAATGCATCATAAACAGTCCATTCCTTCAAACACCCATTCAGTACATTTATGGAAAACTTTATTTACCAGTGCATTCATTTCTTGTACATTTCATACCCTATACAATCTGAGGCTGAAACTGAATCAATATTTACTTTACAAAGTAATTCATCCAATTCATTAATAGTAATTTATTTTTTCAAAGTCTTTCTTAACTCATTCTGTTTTTTTTTACTTTCCTTTCTCTCTTATTTTCATTCTTTTTACTCTTATAGATATTTTCTACATGCAGTACTATAATACTCATAATTTGTTCTTGTGTTCTTTTTACGTCTCCTTTTACATTTTTCATTTCTCTTATTATACTAATATTCTTCTTTACTATTTTACCCAAATATGCAGATACCTCCTCTTTTCTCCCTTGTAAATAACGTCTGCTTAAACAGTAATGCCTTTGCTTTTTTCTCAATTTCTTCATATCATAATACTGTCTTGTATTGTTCTCCAAGTTATCTAATACATTTCTATACATTTTTCTATATTTCACTTTCTCTTCCTTTCTTATGTCATACTGCCAAAAAACATTTTTTAGACTTTTTTTTAAATTCAGTCTGGCATTTGGTTCAATTTTATGATAGTCATTCATGATAATATGATCATTCCACAATTGTAAAACTTTCCAGTCTGTAATGTATTCCATAATTTCTCATTTACTCATTCTATTCCCTTTCCCATTTTAATATAACTCCCTTTCTTCTATTACTTCCATCCATATTGCTAAATGGTCTGAAAAACCTGTCACAACAATATCATCATCTGCTGCCCCCAAGCCTTCTGATAATACATAATAATCAATTTCAGATCTTAGAGCCCAACTATAAGCCCATTGACTTTTGTTCCACACAGCTAATTTAGGGTCATAGTTCTATAGGTAGGCACTAGGCTATCTGCCTGAATGCATTTATAAGCCTAGCCAGAATGTGTTGGCTTTCGCTGCCCCCTTAGATTAGTTCACTGTGCCTCTGTCCAGCAGTGCCATTGAAGTGATCCCCAGGGTAAACTTTGTTTCCCATCCACTCGTCAAGATTTCTCTTGAAGAGTGTTAACAAGGAGCTCTGCCTGATGTAGATTGGAATCTTGTTCCACATCATGGGAAGTCTCTGGGACAGGAATCTATCCCTCCAGCACGTCCTATTTATTGTTGTGGTGAGGTTTAGATCCCTACATTGTGTGGCTCGAGGGGATATGGTTTTGTTAAGGTGGAGCATGTCCATCAATTCTGGGTTTGACATGGCCTTGTATATCAGGCAGAGTTCACCTCTGAGTAGGTGGTATGCAACCGAGTACAGCTGGAGTTTCTTCAGTCGAGCTGCATAGGGCACCTGTTTGAGGCCAGTGATTCTCTTGGTGAGGTACTTCTGTGGTCTTTCCGGCTGTTGTAGGTGTCTTGTAAGGTACATCCCAAATGGGGCATTGTACTCTATGATGGGTCTGATGAGTGATGCGTAGAGGGGCACAATGGACTCTTTTGATCTGGATGCAAACCCTTTTGTGATTAAGTGGGCCACATAGAAGGATTTTCTAACCACTTTGGCAATGTGATTATCAAAGGAGAGATTACTATCTACTTGGGTCCCCAGATCCCTGATTACATCTTCTGTATTTAGGGGGCTTCCACCTATGTGGTAGTTTGTGGGCACTTTGTTTTTTCCAAAGGGGATGACTATGCACTTTTTGGCATTTAGCTTGAGGCCATGGTTTTGACACCAGGTATCTGTCTCAGTGAGACCCTTTTGGAGGATGTCTGTGTCAGCTGGAGAGTCAACTATAGTCCCTAGTTTGCAGTTATCTGCGAACTTGGTCAGCCATAGTCCTCCTGTGCTTGCCTGTACCTCTGAGAAGTATATGCTGAACAGAAGGGGTCCTAGGACTGAGCCCTGGGGAATGCCACTTGTAATCGGTTTAGAGTCAGACCTAGCTCCCACAACTCTTACCATGTGGGTTCTGTCCATGAGCCAGTTGGCAACCCATCTGGTGATGTAGGGGTTTATGTTCTGGCTGGTGAGCTTATCTATAATACCAGAATGGGGAATGCTGTTGAAGGCCTTTGCGAGGTCTAGGTAGGCTGTATGGACCACTTTTTCCTCATCTATAGCCTTGGTAATTGTCTCAAAGAAGTCCACCAGCTTTAGGAGGCATGATCTGCCCTTAACAAAGCATAACTGGGTAGGGTCCAGTATTTGGAGGTTCCCAATGTCTCTGTTAATGAGATCCATGATGATGCACTCCATAGCCTTGCAGACCAAGCTAGTCAGGTTTATAGGGCGATAGTTCCCAGGGTCTGTAGTGTCTCCACCTTTGTGTAGCATAATAACCATTGCTGTGCGCCACTCTATGGGTACATAGCCTGTGGAGAGGCTGAGTTTGATCAGTGTGTTTAGGTGAGGGGTTAGTTAATTTTTGAGCTCATGTGGGGCGCAGCCTGGGACACCGTCCAGTCCCATTGATGCTGTGTTTTTGTCTTTAGAGAGGGTTGTTTTAACCTGAGTGTCTGTGATTTCAGGGGCACAGCATTCTTCTGGTATGGTTATGGGCCCTTTTGGGGTGAGAGAGGTGTAAAGTTTGCACTGAACCTGTCTGCCAGGATGTTGGCGATATCAGTCGGTTCAGTGTATTTTGTGCCATTCTGCACTAACTCCGAGCAGATCTGAGAATTGTCACTTAGATTCTTGACATAGCTAAAGAATGCCTTGTCATTATCTTTGGAGTCCTTGGCAATTTTTTCTTTTGAAGCTAGCCTTGGATGATTTTATGAGGGATCATAGTTTCTTGCTGATACTGATCAGGGATGTCTTCCCTTCTTGGGATTTTACTCTTTTCTGTACTAGTTTCCTCCTTCTGTTGGATTGCTTGTCTATGGCAGGGGTTCACCAGACTGGTTTCCTTTTCTTGGAGGAGTAAGTCTTGGTTTTTCTTGAGATAGTATGATCTATGCATTTTCGTAGGTGCTCGTAGAGTGCATTAGTAAAGGATTTTGCAGCTTGGGCAGCATTATTCTTTAGCTTGGGGGCTTTGAAACTTTCCACCTCAGTCTTAAGTAACGTGAAGTTTGCTTTTGAAAAGTTTTTCATGGTGGTTTCCTTGACCGGAGGTGGGGGCGGAATGTGGATATCCAGAGTGATTAGTCTATGGTCAGATCTAACCAGCGAGGGGCTGACCTCCGGTGTGGAACACTTGTTGCCCATGTTGGTGATGACCAGGTCCAATATGTTGTCACCTCTGGTGGGGGTGTTGACCAGTTTATCCAGGGCATTTGAGTTTATAAATTCTAGGAAATGTTGGACAAGGGAGTTAGTACTTGAGTAGTTCTCCCAGTTAATGCTTGGGTAACTGAAATCACCCAATATCAGGGTGTTTGGTAGGACCTTTATGTTTTCCAGTATTTCCAGAAATGCGGAATGGGGGTCCTGGGACATGGTGGGTGATCTGTAGCAAGCTACAATTTGAATTTCAGTTTTGCTCGCTGTTAGTTGCACGTGGATGATCTCTGAAGCATCATGTTGTGCCACTAACTTGGAGGTGTGGGTATCCTTGATGAATATGGATACGCCCCCACCTTTTGTATTTCAGTCCGGGTTTTGTGGCTGAAATGCATGGTATGAGTTGTAGGCTAGTAGTGCTGGGGTGCTCTCTGGAGCCTTAAACCAGGTTTCTGTTACTGCACATATATCTGCAGGAACAAGTATTTCTTTTAGTTTTTTGTTTTTCTTTTCATAAAATAAAGAAGATACAATAAAAAAACACTTGAAATGCACAGAAATGTCTATCAGACTTGAGTGTGTAAGTTACAACAGTTAAACAGGTAATTTAAGCATAAAAACGACTTTGTTAAAGTGCAGGCAGTAAAATAAGTATAATATGTAGCTGAAACAAGCTTTTTAAATCACAGAAACTCTAAAAAGTCAGCGTATTAGGTGGAATTAGCTAGAGGTAGCAAGAAAATGCAGAAAAATGATACTTAATCACTCCAAAGTCTCTCTTTAGTCTCTCTGCTGCTGTAGAACTCTGCAGGGCACCAAGCAGGAGCTTGCTGAGCTTTATACAAGTGCAAGACTTTGCAAATACGGTTTGTATAGCAGGGAAATGAAA
The DNA here is from genome assembly GCF_019279795.1 of Protopterus annectens. NCBI lineage: Eukaryota > Metazoa > Chordata > Ceratodontiformes > Protopteridae > Protopterus > Protopterus annectens. The sequence continues at coordinate 1,036,574,555 of NC_056747.1, read as the reverse complement.
GAGATAGAAATTAGCCCAAAATGGCCAATAAACTACCAATATCTGGGCTGAAACCACTCCTCCAGGGACAGACAGGCTGCTCAAAGCTCCCCTCTCTCACAGGTGAACAGAGAAACTTCCTTCTATCCAGGTAAGGTATGGGCAAACACAGAAACTTGTAACACAGTCCTGAATTCAGCACTAACCTGAAAACAGGATTATACTAGCTTAGAAAGGTGGGACACAAGTATTTTTTGTTTTTTGTTTTTTTTTAGAAAATAAAGTAGATACAATCAAAAAACAATTTAAATTCACAGAAATGTCTATCACGCATGAGTGTGTAGCCTACAACAGTTAAGCAGGTAATTTCAACACAAAAATGACTTTGTTAAAGTGCAGGCAGTAAAATAAGTACAATATGTAGCTGAAACAAGCTTTTTAAATCACACAAACTCTAACAAATCGGCATTTAGGTGGAATTAGCTAGAGGCAGCAAGAAAATGCAGAAAAATTATACTTATTCACTCCAAATTCTCTCTTTTGTCTCTCTGCTGCTGTAGAACTCTGTAGGGCACCAGGCAGGAGCTTGCTGAGCTGTTTACACATGCAAAAACCTTGCAAATGCAGTTTTTATAGCAGGGAAATGAAAGAGATGGAAATTAACCCCAAATGGCCAATAAACTACTAATTTCTGGGCTGAACCACTCCTCCAGGGAAAGATAGGCTGCTCAAAGCTCCCCTCTTACACAGGTGAACAGAGAAAATTTCTTCTATCCAAGTAAGGTATGGGCAAACTCAGAAAGCTGTAACACAGCCCTGAATTCAGCACTAACCTGAAAACTGGACTATACTAGCTTAGAAAAGCAGGAAACAAGTATTTTATTTGATAAATAAAGTAGATACAATCAAACAAACACTTTAAATACACAAAAAAAGGCTATCACACTTGAGTGTGTGGCCTACAACAGTTAAGCAGGTAATTTAAACATAAAAACAACTTTGTTAAAGTGCAGGCAGTAAAATAAGTACAGTATGTAGCTGAAGCAAGTGTTTTAAATCAAAGAAATTCTAAACAACCACTGTTTTAGGCAGAATTAGCTAGAGGCAGCAAGAAAATGCAGAAACATGATACTTAATCACTCCAAAGTCTCTCTTTTGTCTCTCTGCTGCTGTAGAAATCTGCAGGGCACCAGGCAGGAGCTTGCTGAGCTGTATACAAGTGCAAAAACCTCACAAATGCATTTTTTATAGCAGGGAAATTAAAGAGATAGAAATTAGCTCAAAATGGCCAATAAACTATTAATTTCTGGGCTGAAACCTCTCCACCAGGGAAAGATAGGTTGCTCAAAGCTCCCCTCTCTCACAGGTGAACAGAGAAACTTCCTTCTATCCAAGTAAGGTATGGGCAAACAATGAAACATTACAAAGCCGAGAAACAAGTATATATATATATTTTATACATAAAAAAATCAGATTGAATAGCAAACAAACATTTATCACATTCTGTAATTTTTTACGCATTTCCCTTCTTTTTAACATCACTACTATCACATTCACCACTTTTTACTCCTTTCTTTTTAAATTTTCATTCTGCTTACTCATAGTCTAATATTTTAAATTACAACAGAATACTATTTTTTTTAGTTATATAATCATATATCCTTGTACTTCTTATGTACATCCTTATAACTTATCATCCACCATAAGTTCCCACTTTCACATCTACTAGGTTTAACTTTCCCATCCTTACTTAAAACTTTACACACAGCTCACCACATTTTTTGCACATTCACTATTTTTTTTTTTATATTCACACCCCATCCACAATATATCATATTTCAACCCCACAATTTTTGTTTGCTGTCCTTCACAATTTTGTTTGAATCATGTTCCACTAATGTAGGAAATAAATTAATCAGAAAACATCTTATATCATGTTTCTTGATCGAACTTGAAAAACAGATGCACAAAAATAATGCATCTTAATATAGCAAATTCAAATTATGGAAAGACATATAAACAAATTCTCATCCTTTCTGAAATCGCTTAAACTTCATTACTTTTCTTATACTTGACTGTTTTGTGTACTTGGAGTGTGGGGTCTTATTTAAGTGCCTGGGGTGTGGTTTTAAAATTTTTTGTGGAATGTTTTATTTTTTTTAAATTTTTTTGTTTTTTTGTTTTTTTTTTCCTTTTTAATTTTTTAAACACTAAGGTTTTGATAAATTTAACTTTGCTTTTTTATGCATTTTTTAATCATTTTTAGATTTTTTTAGATTCAATGTTTTTAAACATTTCTTTTCATAGTGATAAGTCCAGTAACTCTCATACTGAGCTGCATATAAAATCTATCGGTTTATCTGTGAAGCTATAAAAAAAAGTGAAAAACTATTTGTGGTTTCATTTCATACTTTTAAAGCTACTTTTTTTTTCTTATTTTTTTATTTTTTTACTCTTTTCAATAGATTATTGATGCTAAGAATCAGATCTCTTACTGGCTATTTCTTGAAAGCTTCATAGTAGTATCAGTTCTCTTCAAACACTTCTCTCTCTTGATCTCTTCTCTCATGCTCTCTCCTTATTTTCTCTCTCTATTTTTTTTTATTTTCTTTTTCTATCTTTCAACTTCTTCTTCTCTTCCCCCAGCCATCCTCCCATCCCCTTCCTTTTTTTTTATCTTTTCTTCCTTTTTTTTTCTTTTTTCTTTGCTTGTTCTTGCTTTGCCATTGCAATCCATTGAAATTTACAATTTTTTGTCAGGCACACACAGGCACACCTTCTCTTGCTTTATGTCTTTTCTCCACACACTGTACCACCTGTCAATCATTACAATAATATAAAAAGAGAAGAGTCAAAAAAAAAAATTTAGGCTGGCCAGCATATCGTAGTGTGTCTCTATGACCAGTCACAAAAATAACACATGGCAAGTGTTTCACTGTATTTTTTTTCCACATTTCAAAGCAGCACCCAGTCTCCACACTCTATTACATAAATTTCTTTCATCTCAAACTTTTACAGTATTATCAGCAGTATCACATATGCCCTGCATGCATTTTTTAATCTCATCTTCTTCCAGTTCATCAGATCTAAATTGCAAAGTAACATTTGTTTTTAAGATCGAAGTTACTACCAGACAGCAGATAATTGTTTCATACATAAATGTCCTTCATTTTGTTACACGTTTCCAGAAATTCCATCATCAGTCCATCGGTTTGAAATGTTGTCACAAAACTTCTCTGTCCCAATATGTACAAGAGACCGAATTTCTTGAGATTTAAAACATAGAGCAGTTACTAAGCTGTCCCATACATATGTCTGTCTATTACACTGTCATTTTTGTTCTCCGTTTTCTGTTATTCTCACAGGTGGTCTTTTCTTTCTAAAAACAGTTTTACCTGCAGTTTTGTTGTTCTCCCTTTTTGTCTGCTGTCACTGCTGCACATGTTTTAGTTACTGCATTATTTGCTGGCACAAAACCAGACACCTTCTCAGTTTGTTACTGCTGTCCTCTTTTACTTTCTCTCACTGCTTTTTAAGTTTTAACTGCTGTACTCTGCTGCCACACCATCTGGTTCCTTTTCTTCATTACCATCCTCAGATCTTCCAAAAAAATGATCTGCCATCTGACTCCATGAAACAGCAGAACTGTCACCTGGATCATTCTTTTTGATTATTTTTAACAGAACATCATCTGCAGGCTCCCTCTGATGCCAGGTATCTTATCTGCACCACTTGAACAGATTCACTTACTTCCTTCTCCATGGAGACAGCAAATGTTGCTCATTTGTAACATCTACCATACAGGAATCTTTATTTACATTCTGAAGCCCCATATCAAACACATTTTTCTCCAAATTCTCACTTTCTGTGTCCAAACTCTCCATGTCATTTCTTCCTTCCTTAATACTGCTGCTTCCCTGAGGCATCCTCCTTGCTGTTATAGGAGCTCTTCAGTGCTATGTAGAAACTCAAAAGAGGAGCAGAAGTTCCATGGTGTTCTTGCCAAATTTCCCACAGTGAGTCTAATTCCACATCAGGTATTCCCTAAAAAGAGGTAATTTTCAAAGTGAAAGTAACCACTCAGCAAAGTGTAAATAAATAAACTGTGACTAAGGTAAGAGACCTAAATGTAACCATACCTATTGAGGGAAATGACAAACTGGCTAAAAGACAGAATCAGCATAGTTAAAGTAATAGCTGCCACTTCAGAAAGCAAGAAGATAAGTAGTGACCACAGGGATTGGTACTGGGAAACCTCTAATTTGACATACATTTCTCCATCCTTCAATCAGTAGACATATATCTGTGGCTTATGAAGTCTGATGATGACTGCTAAATAGGTGTTACTGTTCGGTCACCCCTTGACATGGTGTTACTACAGTAAGAACTTATTAACAAATGGTGTATTGAAAAAAGGGATAAAATTAAATGTAAGGAAAGTGCAGTATTGTCACGTATGAAAAAACACTTATTTACAGTTTGCAACCTAGCTTTCACCCCTCTACAAACTGGTATGGTAATCAGGGATCTTGACATCTACATTGATAAATTGCTTTGTTTTAACCACTATGTAGCATTGGTAGTCAGGAAATCCTTCTATTTAGAACAAGTGATATATAAAGGCATCTCATCCATGTCAAAGGAAGTTATGATTCTGCTTAGATAACCTTAGGTACCAAGTTAGGCTTGAAGCCCTAGTCCCCTACAGTCTCTTGTGTCAAACTCTATGTCTTGCATGCCTTTCCATAATGTATCAAATCCTCCTTGATCTGTTGTATCTCTGCAACAGAAACAAGTCCAATAATACTAGAGCTAAGGATTTAAATCTCCACCAATGTATAAATAGAACACAGTGAAGAGACAGATGTTTAACCCATTTCTGGAATCATCATCATGAACCCCCTTTTTCTCAATTTTCTACATGGGGTTGGGTGTCAAGTCAACTATTGCCATTTCTCTTGGTTCACTACCACTCTTATACCTTCTTTGATATTCATGTCTGACTGTTAAAGGTCTTCTCTCACACAACTCATCTATTTAGATTTGGAGATTAATAAAGAAAAATGTAAAGTTGTGGAGGGAAAACTGTAGTTCATGTTTTTGTTTTACAGAAAAATAATTTTTATTGTGGGGTAATTTTTTGGGGCTACAAATACAAAGAAAAATGACAAAAGGAGTTTATGGGAAAGGTAAGTGATACCATTTATGAAAAAAGTTAATCTATTCAATCAAGCCTGTTCTACTAGGTACTGATAGTTATTAGGGAGGAATTTTTGATTTATCAGAAGGAATGGGAAGCTTTTCTTTCTATTGGGGGTCTCAGTTTCATTTGATAAAACATGGTATTTTATGCTGGAAACACAATAATTATGGTATGGCATTAAATTAGACATTAGTGTATTATGTTTCACATCATTTGCCTTATTTTTTAGCTCAGTTAGAAAAAGGCAAAGAATACATTTTTTGAATCCTGCCTTGTCAAAAGCATGCTGAGACTTGGAAATATTGGAGAAATAAGAAGGGTAAAAAGTTACAAAAGCACTGTTATGAAGTGCAGAAAAAAGGTTGGATAATACTGATTATGAATTTAAAAATAGGAAAGAATCCTATTTGTATATTTTTGTCTGTGTGGTGTCAGGATAGAACATTTTTGAAGCCAGTACTGTATTACGTGTAAGCAAAAGAGAATGAACAGAATATAGGACAAAGTGAAATTGCATGATTTCATTTTAGAGACTTTCTCACAAAATGCTCCCTATTTAGGGAGAACTGGAATGTGACAGCATTTATCCAAGCACTTGACCGCACCCAGTTTGGATTCGTCAAGGGCAGATCTTGCCTGTTGAACCTGGGTAACTTCTTTTGAGACTGTCACCAAGGCCCTGGATCAGGGAGAGTCAGTACATACAGCTTACCTTGACTTGGCCAAGGCCTTTGACACAATCCTCCACTCAGGCATCATCAAAAAGCTAAAACAACTTGGTGTAAATTCCTATCTCATCAGGTGGGTGGCCAACTGGCTCACCAATAGGACCCACAAGGTCAAAATAGGTGCCTCCACCTCTTGACAGCAGACATGTCACTAGTGGTGTTCCCCAGGGATCTGTCCTGGGACCCCTACTGATTGGCATCAATTTCTCAGAGGTCCAGGCAAAGACAAAAGGCCTGTGGCTGACCAAGTTTGCAGATGACTGTAATTTGGATGCTGTCATTGACTCCCCAAATGATGTTAACTTACTGCAAGAAGGTCTCACAGCAACAAATTACTGGTGCCAAAGTCATGGCCTTAAGTTAAACACAAAAAAGTGTATTATCATACCATTGACCAAAAACATGGCCCCTACTGATTACCACATCAATGACAACCCCCTAAGCACACAATCTGTGGTGAGGGACCTGGGTACTCAGGTTGAAAACAATCTCACATTCGACCACCATGTAGCGGCAGTGGTCAGAAAAGCCTTCTACTTGGTTCATCCTATAAGGAAAGGGATTGCATCCAGAAAAAAAGGAGGTTATTACCTCTCTGTACTTCTCCCTCATTAAGCCAACAATTGAGTATAACACCCCCATTTGGTATTTGCCTCTCCAAACTCCTGCACCAAATGGAAAGGCCAAAGAAATACCTCACAAAGAGAATCCATGGCCTCCAACACCTATCCTATAGGACAGGCTCAAATCACTATCACTCTACTCAGTATCATACAGATTGCTCAAAGGTGATCTGTGTCTCACCTACAAGGCAATATTGGACCCTGGCCTACTAGAGATGCTCCGTATCTTTAAGTCTAACTCCTCATACATTACCTGCTCGAAAGGCGTAAATCTAATATGCAACATCAACAAAACCTGCTGGAGAGACAGGTTTGTCTCCCAGAGGCTGCCCTGTCTCTGGGATAGACTTCCCATACATGTCAAACAGAGTACCTTCCTGAACCTCTTCAAGTGCAACCTTGATGAGTGGATGGGAAACCACAAATTTGCCCCAGGGGTTCTACCTGTGTAACTCACTGACAGGTGCTGACTGAGGTTTCTTTTTTGGGGATAAACTCTAGGCGAGGCTTGTAAGGGCCTCAGGGCCATTATCCTAGTAACCTCCTATGATCCTATTTTAGATAGGCAATGTTTATATAAGGGTATTGTATATAGAAGACACACATGAGCTATTTTCTTAAAATTTGTAATACTGTAAAGGGATTTTAGGATCTAATTGCAAGAAAACTCAATGACCCATATTTTCTTGAGGTCAATATAAATATGAGTTGCTAAGGATCTGTACTCAGGTTTGATATGGACTTGTGGGTATGCAAAGGTACATTATACTTTATTCTGGGATTCCAAATGTGAAATTAGTTTCTTAAGAGTATTTATAATTGGGCAACTTTTTGTAGTGAAGTATTAAGTTTTCTGAGTTTGTTTGTTTTAATAATTTTTACATAAAGTCACCACTTTTCAATAAGTGCCAAAAGATCTTTACCATGAACCTAAGATACTGGGGCCGCAGGCAAGTAGGGCCTCAGTTTAACATCTACTCTGAATGATGGGAACTCAAGGTATTGTAACTTCTCCCTTACTCTGCTGCACTGCAGTTCAGTACTGGAACATGATGGGATAAGCATGGTTTCACACACATCCTGCTTTTGTCCAAAAAACACAGAAAGCCACCTTTTGTGTCCAAATTCTATGTTTGGGATGTTAAGTGAAAAAGATTATGGTCAGCTTGACACTGTTAAATACACTGGTACCCCCCCCCCGCCCCACACACACACACACACACACACACACACACACACACACACACACACAAGACTAATGACAATGCTGATGATGATTGTAATAGAAGGTCTTCATCCTATGAGTTATTATTACCCACCTGGTTCATTAAGTACACAAGATTCCTTTACAAACTTTTGTTGGTTTAACAAACATTTAACAAAATATCAAAATAAGATAATTTGTTGTGGTTAGAGGTCCCCCATGACCTGGACTGCTGGGTTCACTGGTGCGTAAAACTGGCTATGATAATTAGGTAATACAAGACTTGACTGATTCTTTTGATTCCCCCATTTCCTGCTCTGTGCTATATCACCTGCTGTATAATTCTCAGCTTTTTAACTGCTCTTCTTCCTTTTTTTGACCCATGTACCAGTATTTGAACTACATAGGATCATATGCAGTTACTAGGCTAACAGCCCCAGGGCCCTTACAAGCCTAGCCAAGTTCAACCTATGCTCCCAGGGGCATCTGGTTCAAGCAGACACTAAAATCAGCACATATTGCCTCTGTCCAAGAGGGACACAGATGGAACCCCAGGTTGAATTTTCAGTCACCCATCCAAGTGTCCAAATTGTGTTGAAATAGGGCCACTAAGGGGTTGGTTTAGCACTAAGAGGAAGCTTGTTCCAAAGGTGGGGCAAACTCTTTGAGACAAATCTGTCTTTACTGCAAGTTCTGTTGATGTCACATACCAGGTTAAGCTCCTTCGAGTGAGTGACCCATGTGCCATTTGACTTGCAAATGTACAACATTCCCATCAAAGCTGGGTCAGAGATTGATCTATATGCAAGGCACAGGTCACCTCTGAGCAGTCTGTATGACACAGAGTGAAGTCACAATGATTTCAGTCTGTCTGCATAAGACAGCTTTTGAAAACCCTGAATTTTCTTTGTAAGGAACCTTTGTGGTCTCTGCAAATGCTGCAGTTGTTAGGAAAGGAACATAACAATGGGAGCATTATACTCTATTACTGGCCTGATAAGGGAAGAGTACAGGGGGTTATAACCTCTTTTTTTCTGGAGGCAATGCCATTACCTATGAGATGAGCAATATAAAATGCCCTTCTTACCACTGTGGAGACATGTTGATCAAAGTTCAGGTTGCTGTCATTCTGTGTGCCCAGATCTCTCACCACTGACTATGTAAAAAATATATGAAGAGGATCACCAAAGGAACACTGCAGCACTAAATCCAGAAAATGTATTGAAAAAAATTAAGCATTTTCGTCAAAATCACAAGACTTCATCAGAACAAGAACAAACAAAAAATGCCATATTTAAATACCCTAACCCTTACAGCCATTGGTTGACAAAGCAAACATAATTTCCTGTAAAATAATTAAGCAGTTTAAAAAGACAGTAATACATAATCACAGTAACTGCCCACTACAGCACACCAATTGCCTCCTACCAACCACATAGACATTAATGTATTGTGTATTAAAGTATGATTTAAAACTTAGATCTTGAATAAAATCACATAAAAAAGCTGATTTTAGTTTCAATACAGAACTAATGGCTAACTTGTCATTGAGCCCAGGTGGTTGACATGCATTTAATTTAATCTGCCACTTGAGCTCTAAATATTCAAGGAAGTCATCATCAGGCCCCCCCTCGTGGACCCAGGACTACTTGTTCAAGTAGAAAAAATTTAAAGTAATGTGTCGGATGTACCTTTATATGCTTAAATAAAGCATTGGTTTCTTTGTTTTTTAGTATATCATAGTTGTATTGATATATTCTTTGTCTGAGGGTTCTGATTGTCTTCCCCACATAGTACCCCTCACATACCATACAGGTTGCAATATATACCAATTTCTTGGTGTAACAGTAACACTTCTTAATAGTAGTAATTTTACCATAGTTCCTGACTCTAATGGAATCAGTGTCCAATATATAGGGGCATTGTCCACACCTCCCACATTTAAAAGTTCCACCAAGGCCTGTCTTTAACTTTTTCCTCTCCACCAGGCCTTTCGAGGAGGTGCCCTTTTCATAAACCACAAGAGTTTTTTCCCCCAACGTTTTGTTGATCTTCTCATCTAAACAAAAAATGGTCCAAAAATCATAAATGATGCTTCTAATGTTAAAAAAATCGAGTCCTGACATCTCAATGATTACTCCGGCACAAAGGAGCACTAATTCTAACAGTCACTCTTATGAATGAGGTCTGGCAGGCAGCAGTAATGTTAATGGGAGTGGACTACCATCTAGCACCATGCTAGATGCATGTAATGACAACATGCTATCATTTTCGGTTGAGCAATGGCTCAAGAATGGAATTATCTTTGATGGACAGAATATGAATGCTACCAACCAACACAGCAGTCTCGAGCAACAATTTCTGGGTTTTAAGGAAGCTTTATTCAGGTACAACTGTTTGCAATTGGAAAATGAATATCTGCACGAGTATGTAAGGAGAGAGCAGATTCCCAAGGGCCTTCGGACATGGAAATATCCGACTGAGCTTATTAAGGACTCCCAGTTACACCGGAACTTAAAGAACTTTTTTCAGTAAGCAAGGTTGTGAGCTGTTAAACATTTTTATTACTGATAACAATAAGAAAATGGCTGCTATTTTAAATGACATTAACAAACTTGATACTGAAATTAAGCATGATTTATTGTTTGAACACAGGTTGGTTGAATTTAACAATTTATTTAAAAGTGTTGATAATGACTTGGTGCAATTGCAAAAAAGGAAAGAAAGAAAACTGTTCAGGGATAAAACTGATTATGATGAGGGGAGGGCATACCCTGACCCACCCCTGGGCCAACAAGCTAGGTGGGCTGAAAGATGTGAAGAGGTTAATGTAATTAATGAAGATGATGATGTGGTCGATTCAGTGGATGACAATGCCCCTTTAGAACCACCGCCTCTGAGGAGATCCCAGCGATTGATGAATCAGAGGGGGGGAGACAAGGGAATGGAGGGTATGGACAAGTGAATTATCAGAATCAATGGAGGAGGGGGAGACAACAACAACAGTATTGGAGGTGATGAATGATACCAATGAAAGGGATGGGGTGTATGAATGTGCCATTGTGAAGAATCTTGAGCATGATTTCAGCATTTACAATTATAGTAGTACAGCTGTGAGTACTGATTGGGCAGAACTGCTCTCAAAAGGGCTCAGCTTTGTGCCAACATTGTCAGACATTGTCAATACTATTTTGGAGTTTAAATTATTCACTAGGAAATTGAATTTGGAACTCTTTTTTTCACAAGAGGGGGCTGGACAATGCATGTTGCAGCAAAATCTAGGTCAATTAAATAGACCAAGTACTTTCATTCCCCCTATGCACCCAACAGTACAAATGTATGAGACCCTTTGTGAAAATGAATTCAGAAAAGTGGTTGCCAAAAACGATAACAAAAACCTTCTTGACAATAATGGGGCCAATAATTTAACTAGGCAAGAAACTACATTGCTCCGTAATATTTTGGAGAATGATGAAATCAGGATTATGAAACCGGATAAGGGAGGAGGTATTGTTATCATGGATGTGTGTGATTACAATAGTAAAATGACTAATTAATTGTATAGTGACACATACACAGAGGTTTCCAAAAACAAGTTGAATATATCCTACAGGCGTATAGATTTAGACATTGAACAACTTTTACTCAATGAGCAAATTACTGTAGAAACTTCTAGATTCTTGGAAACTAAGCATCCTAGGATTCCTACCATTTTTTGGAATACCTAAAATACATAAGAGTATCTCTACCCCCCTCCCCTTATGACCAATTGTCGATGCAAAAGCTTCTAAAACCTTCAGTTTGGCTAAATATATTGACAACACTGTTAAGCACACCCTCGATAACAGAGACCTGGTGATCAAGGACTCCTGGAACTTTCTGTCTAAAGTTAAGAACAGTATGTACCACGAGGACTTGATCTTGGTCACCATTGACATCTGTGACCTCTTCAAAGTAATACCCCATGATGTTGGACTAGAATGGTTCTATGACTATTTATGCTTAAACAGTACATTGAACCATGGCACTATCCTTACTATCAGGTCCTGTATGGAAATGGTTCTGGACAACAATTTTATCACTTTTGAGTGGCATTTATTCAAGCAGGTGTAGGGGGTGGCAATGGACGCATGTTGTGCACCGTCATTTGCTAACATTGTATTAGCACAGTGGGAAGACCTCTACGTAATGAATTCTGAATTCAAGAACATGTGGGTACTATATGGACAGTACCTGGATGATATGGTCTTATTTTGGTATGGGAGCAAAGATGACCTGAATAGGTTCTTCGTTTACATCAGCAACACCACCAACTTTTTGAAATTTACCATGACCAAGGACCTTGATACCTTGAATTATCTGGATGTTACTATTAAGAAAGATCACTTTAAGGGTAGGTTTACTTCGCACCTTTATAGAAAACCTACCTATTCTAACTCTTTGTTGCATTTTCAGAGTTGCCACCCTCTGCATCAGAAAAAAATCCCGTGTCAAGGGTCAATATGTGAGATTGGCCAGAATGATGTCTGACCAGGACGATTTTATTAAAGAATATGATGTCCTAATGGGTACGTTGCAGAAAAGAGGTTACCCCTTTAACTTTGTCAATGACATAGCTGAAGAAGTCACAATAAAAAGAGCTGGGGGTATTTATTCTACATTCTTGGAGAAGCCTGAAGGTTTGAATAGAACCTCTGGTTTGGTAAAAACTGACAGTTTTACTAGGGCATGTGTCCTGCCCTTCACCAGGGATTTTTTTTACATTAGAAGCATCATTTATGATTTTTGGACCATTTTTTGTTTGGATGAGAAGATTAACAAAAGAAAAACGAACAAACTGCAACAAAATGAAGGAGGAAAAAGGACCACACCGGATACTCAAAACAGTTCCAATTAGCGCTTTCGTTTACTAAAATGAGCAAACTTCTTCAGACAATTTTGAGACACACAAGTACACTTAAATACAATACTTATCATGACATCATTTCCTTTAGAAAAACATCATTTCCTTTAGAAAAACATCATTTCCTTTGCAAAAACACAGCCTCATTTTAAAGTGCCAAACTCTAAGAAAATGAACTATATATCAAACAACAAATGAATAATAAAAATCCTTACAAATACTTCCAAAAATTTCATATAAAAATACATTTATATAATTTAATTAATGTACAGTAAAAAGCGATGAAAATGTATAAACATAAATCTATCTAATTAACACTTTTAGTTTCAAGATGCTCTTAATAGAAACAAAGTCATTTAAACCTGGCGGAACTAAGGCATTTAATTTCAACTGCCAAATCAGTTCCTTCTCCGCTAATTTCAAATCCAACAGTCCACCCCTAAAATTATCCAAAATTTTTTCAATAACTAAGAACTTGAATTCATGTTTAGGACACAAATTAATATGCCTTGCAAGTGCATTGTTCAAATTCTTTTTATCAATGGCATACAAGTGCTCATAAATCCTATTCTTGAGAGGTCTTTCAGTTTTGCCATATAAAAAATGGGGCAATTTTTACATGAGCTCAAGTAAACCACCCCTCTAATGTTACAATTGAATTTATCATTGATGTGGCATTTTTTGCCATTTATTGTAAAAAAGGTTACCACATCTATATATTTGCACCAACGGCAGGCCTCACATTTAAACATCCCACAATGTGGGGGATGACATTTTAAAGTACTATTTTCCAAAAGTGTTTTTAAATTCCTGCTTTTTCTAAATACAACAAAGGGAGCCGCTTCTACATGTTGTCTAGTCAAATTATCATCTAATAAAAAGGACCAATTTTTGAAAATGATTGATCTCAAAAAGGGAGCATCTATGGAAAATGTGGTTATAAAGCTCGACCTTGCTAAATCACCGTCTGAAGATCCAAATGGTTGTTTAGGGACAAAATCCCTATGGTCCCAGCCAATTGCTGATGTGTTGCAAGTAACATCCAAATTGTCCAACAAATTATCCGGACTACAAGAGCCCAAATTGGTGAAAATAATACTATCCTTTACATTTAATAATGGTTTAAAAATACCACAAACTCTTTTAGAGGAGATGTCATCAATCAGGTCATCCACTAAATTGATGAGATAGCCATGTTTACTGAACATTTCCTTCAATAACCTGCATTCATCTAAAAAAATCATTCTCTAAAGGTCACCATTCTTGCAGCCCATACCAGCTGACCCTTAACAACTCCCCTTTTCTGATGAAAAGGGTGGCAACTGGAAAAATGAAGGAATGCATTAGAGTATGTGGATTTTCTAAAAATTTTAGAAATAACCCCATCCAATGAAGGACGTTTAATCAATTCAACATCAAGGAAGAAAATTTGTTCAGTATTGAATTCCCAGGTAAATTCAAGGAAATTCGTGTATTTGGAAATATATTCAACAAATGCTGCAGCAGAATTCCTACTACCTCACCAAAGAATAAAAATATTGTCTAAATAACGGGTGTACCATGCAACTTTTTCTTTCATTAGACGGGATTATTTCTAAAATTTTTAGAAAATCCACATACTCAAATGCATTCCTTCATTTTTCCAGTAGCCACCCTTTTCATCAGAAAAGGGGAGTTGTTAAGAGTCAACTGGTATGGGCTGCAAGAATGGTGACCTTAGAGAATGATTGTTTAGATGAATGCAGGTTATTGAAAGAAATGTTCAGTAAACGTGGCTACCCCATCAATTTAGTGGATGATCTGATTGATAAAGTCTCCTCTAAAAGAGTTTGTGGTATTTTTAAACCATTATTAAATGTCAAGGATAGTATTATTTTCATCAGTTTGGGCTCTTGTAGTCCGGATAATTTGTTGGACAATTTGGATGTTACTTGCTGCACATCAGCAATTGACTGGGACCCTAAACAACCATCTGGGTCTTCAGATGGTGATTTAGCAAGGTTGAATTTTAAATGTACTTTAAAATGAGGCTGTGTTTTTCCAAAGGAAATTATGTTTTTCTAAAGGAAATGATGTTTTTCCAAAGGAAATGATGTTTTTCGTACATTCATAGGTTGATACTAGGCTATCTGCCCTAGGGCATTTATAAGCCTAGCCAGAGTGTGTTTGGCTTTCACCACCCTTTTAGATTAGTTGACTGTGCCTCTGTATAGTAGGTCACAGAAGGTAGCCCTTTTAAGGTTAGTTTACTGTACCTCTGTCAAGCAGGGACACAGAAGAAATCCCAGGAATAAACTTACGATCTCCTATCCACTTGTCAAGATTTCTTTTGAAGAGGGTCAGTGAGGGGCTCTGCCTAACATGGATTGGGATTTTGTTCCAGAGTGAGGGGAGCCTCTGGGATATGAATCTGTCCCTCCAGCATGTCCTGTTTATTTCTGTGCTGAGGTTCAAGTCCCTGGAGTGTGTAGCTCTAAGGGATTTGGATTTCCTGAGGTGAAGCATGTCCATTAATTCTGGGTCAGACACAGATCGCCTCTGAGTAGGCGGTACACAACTGAGTAGAGCTGCAGTTTCTTTAGCCGAACTGCATAGGGCATCTGTTTGAGCCCCTTGATCCTCTTGGTGAGATACTTTTGGGGTCTTTCCAGTTGCTGAAGGTGTCGGGTAAGGTACATCCCAAACGGGGCATTGTACTCAATTATGGGCCTGATAAGTGATGAGTAGAGGGGCACAATGACCTCTCTTGATCTAGATGTGAACCCTTTCATGATAAGGTGGGCTATATAGAAGGTCTTTCTAACCACTTTGGCAATGTGATTGTCAAAGGAGAGATTGCTATCTACTTGGGTCCCCAAGTCCCTAATTACTTCTTCCATACTTAATGGATTACCACCTATGTGGTAATTTGTGGGCACTTTGTTTTTCCCAAAGGGGATGACTATGCACTTTTTGGCATTTAGCTTTAGGCCATGGCTCTGGCACCAGTTATCCGTATCTGTGAGACCCTTTTGGAGGATGCTTGTGTCAGCCAGAGAGTCTATTACAGCACCCAATTTGCAGTCATCTGCGAACTTGGTCAGCCATAGTCCACCCGTGTTAGCCTGTACCTCGGAGAAATATATACCAAACAAGAGACGTCCCAGGACTGAGCCTTGTGGGACACCACTTGTAACTGGTTTAGAGTCTGACATGGCACCTGCTATTCTGACCATGTGGGTTCTATCCCTGAGCCAGTTTGCAACCCATCTTGTGACATAGAGGTTGATATTTAAGCTGGTGAGCTTATTTATTATGCCTGAGTGGGGTATTGTGTCAAAGGCTTTTGTGAGGTCCAGGTAGGCTGTGTGGGCTACCTTCCCTTCATCTATGGCTTTGGTAACTGTTTCAAAGAAGTCAAACAGGTTCAAGAGGCAAGATCTGCCCTTAACAAAGCCGAATTGGGTAGGATCCAGTGTCTGGAGGTTCCCAATGTCTTTGTTTATGATTTCCATGATGATACACTCCATAGCTTTGCAGACCAGGCTAGTCAGGCTTATAGGGCGATAGTTTCTGGGGTCTGTTGTGGCACCACCTTTGTGTACATATCCTGTAGTAAGGCTGAGATTGAACAGTGACTTTATATGAGGGTTTAGTTCTTCTTGGAGCTCATGTAAGATGCAGCCCGGGACGCCGTCTGGTCCCATTGATGCTGTGTTTTTTGCTTTGGAGAGGGCAGCTCTCACCTGTGCATCTGTGATCTCAGGAAGGCTACACTCTGTTAGGATAGACATTTGCTCTTTTGGGGGGGAAGGGGGAGAGAAGTTTGTACTGAACCTTTCTGCCAGGATGTTGGCAATGTCTGTGGGTTCAGAGTATTTTTTTGTCATTTTGCACTAACTCAGAGCATATCTGGGTGTTGCCTCCCAGGCTTCTGATATAACTAAAGAAGGCCTTGTGATTATCTTTAGTGTCTTGTGCAATTTTTCTTTCGAAGCTGGCCTTAGATGATTTTATGAGGGATCGTAGTTTCTTGCTAGTACTGATCAGTGACGCCTTCCCTTTTTGGGATTTTGCTCTGTCATGTAGTAGCTTTCTCCTTCTGTTGTTTAGCTTATTTATGGCCGGGGTCCACCAGATAGGTCTTCTGCCTTTGGAGGAGTGAGTCTTAGTTTTATTTGGGATAGCATGCTCCATGCATTCCTGTAGGTGACCATAGAATGCTTTTGTAAAGGATTCTGCATTTTGGGCCATATTTTCCACTGGCTCGGGGGCTTTGAAGGATTCCACCTCAGTTTTGAGAAGTGTGAAGTTTGCTTTTGAGAAGTTCTTCACTGTGATTTCCTTGGCTAAGGGTGGGGACGGAATATGGATGTCCAGTGAGATTTGTTTATGGTCTGATCTTACCAATGAGGGGTATACTTCTGGTGTGGGACATAGAGACCCCATGTTGGTGATGACCAGATCCAATATGTTTTCCCCTCTTGTGGGAGTGGTGATCAGTTGTTCCATAGCATTTGAGTTTATAAATTCTAGGAACCGTTGGGCGAGGATGTTTAGGCTTGAGTAGTTTTCCCAATCGATGTTTGGGTAGTTGAAATCACCCAATATAATAGTGTTTGGAGAGACCTTCATATTCTCCAGTGTTCTCAGGAAAGCTGAGTGAGGTTCTTGTGTTTGGGAGGGTGGTCTGTAGCAGGCTACAAACTGAAGGGCAGTTTTTCCCACTGTTAGTTGCACATGGATGGTCTCTGATGCTTCGTGCAGTGCCACTAACCAGGAGGTGTGGGTATTTTTGATAAATATGGATACTCCCCCTCCTTTTGTGGTTCGGTCCAAGTTTTGGGGCTGGAAAGCATGGTATGAAGTATAACTTGTTAGTGCTGGGGTGCTCTCGGGAGCCTTGCACCAGGTTTCTGTTACTGCACACATATCAATATTCTCCATACTGAGGAGAGTCTTGAGTGCATGCATCTTGAGGTTTAGACTTCTGGCATTGAGCAGCATTACCCTTAGTTTTTTTTTCTTTATGTTGTCTATGGGGGTGGGTTTGTCTTTTGAGCCTTGCCTAAAAAAGGCACTATGGGGGAGGCAAGAGCCTTTGCCAGTATTCGAAAACCCAGGGGTGACAGGTGCAAGCCGTCCCTATTGAAGCAACGTGGCTTGTCGAGCATGTCATCCCAGGCTGACAGACACTGGATCCCTTTTGAATGACACCAATACTTTAGCCAATTGTTAAAATTGATAATTTTGTCTTTATACTGTGGCATCATTCTTGGTGAGGGTAAGATGCTACTCAAGGTAAGGGTCATATCAGCCTGGGCTTCATGATCAAAGAGCTCCTGTACGTCTTTTTTCATGTAGTCCAGGGAGGTACATCTCAGGCCATTCACACCAGCATGGAGAATGACAGAGTCATATTTGTACTTGCTTTGGAGTGACCTGAGTGCTTGTGTTATGTAGCGGATCCTGGCACCTGACAGGCAGCTTACAGTAACCTTCTCCTTGTTCAGCCTGGTGAGTGGGACGTCAGTGTGTCTGACAATAGAGTCACCTATTACAAGTGTATTAGGTGTGTTGTTTAGCCTTAAGGGCTGTGACTGTGTGGCACACTGACTTTGTGAGCTATGTGCTACGTGGATATTGTTTCATGGTAGGTGTTGCTTGGATGTCTGCTTTGGAGGTCTCTGCTGCTTAGGCAGATTTTTATTTAGAGCCTCCGAGTATGTTTTTCTGTGTTTATGTGTTTGGTTTGCTGATGTGATAGGTCTATGTGAGACTGGATTTGTGGTGTGTGTGGTTACCTTCTCCTCCTGACAGGCTGTGCCAGTACTGGGTTGAGAGAGCTTAGCCTCCAGTTTGGCTATATAGTTGCATCTCTCACATATATTTGAGCTTGTTGGGAGGAGGAGAGGGTGGTCTGTATACATAAGGCAGTTGTAACATTGCCTCAAGATTCCCAGATTCACCAGCTGGACTGGAGAGTAAACTCGAAACTGACCTCTGGACATGCCTGAATAATATAGGGAACTACTTATTGACTGATCAGAAAGAACCAATAGGGAGCAAGTGCTTAGAAGGAGTATAAGAGGATGTAGTGCTTTAGTTTGTGTTTACCTATGAGATTACTTATACGAGTAAGTGCAGGGCTTTAGAATGAAAATAGAGTGCTTAATTAGAGATTTAGAGCAGTTCTAACGGAAAAAGTGAAGAGCAGACTTTGTGGAGCCGGGAATAGTTTAAACCTGTTTAAGTGACACTGCCTGACGCTGCTCTGTGCGCAAGACTGCGCAAAAAGAGAGTTGCAGTGTTTTAAAAGAGAGAGATCAAGGAGTTTAGAATTGACCCAAAATGGCCAATAAAACTGCAGCTTCTAGGCAGTAACTACTCCTACAGGGACAGGCAGGCTGCTCAGTGTTAACCACTGCCACTGGTGAACACAGAGACTTCCCTTTATCCCAAGCAAGCACTGGCCTCCAAGAAACTTACAAACAGTTCAGAACAGCAAATCTGTAACTGAACTTTCTTAAATTTCAGAAAGTGGGAAAAAAGCAAGATTTTTTTGTTTTTTTTTTGTTTTAGTTTAAAGGTAGCAGAGATACACAAGTAGCAAAATATTCACAACAGTGCAATAAATGACCCCATACTTCAGTGCTAGGCCAAAGTCAGGTAAAATGCAATTTTAAGAGAAAAAAAGATTTTAAATTAAGTGCAACACAGGAAATGCAGTAAACAGGCTCTAGATGTGTTCTAAATACTGTTTCTAATACAGATATAAACTTTAGCAAGCCAGAAAATGTTAAAAAGTAGGCGGCAAAGCAGTAATTCTAAACAAAAAATCAGAAGAAAATACTTAAAATCTCAAATGTGGCTCCTTTCTTCTCTCAGCATTTTCTCCCCTTGGTAGGTGCTTCAGCAACAACTAACAAGCCTGGAAAGATGCAAAAACCATGGGGCAGCAGGGTTTTAAGAGAGAGAGACATCAAGGAGTTTAGAATTGACCTAAAATGGCCAATAAAACTACAGCTTCTAGGCAGTAACCACTCCTACAGGGACAGGCAGGCTGCTCAGTGTTAATCACTGCCACTGGTGAGCACAGAGACTTCCCTTTAGCCCAAGCAAGCACTGACCTCCAAGAAACTTACAAACAGTTCAGAGCAGCAAATTTGTAACTGAACTTTCTTAAATTTCAGAAAGTGGGAAAAAAGCAATATATATTTTTTTTCTTTTTTTGTTTTAGTTTAAAGGTAGCAGAGATACACAAGTAGCAAAATATTCACAACAGTGCAATAAATGACCTCACACGTGAGTGCTAGGCCAAAGTCAGGTAAAATGCAATTTTAAGAGAAAAAAAGATTTTAAATTAAGTGCAACACAGGAAATGCAGTAAACAGGCTCTAGATGTGTTCTAAATACTGTTTCTAATACATATATAAACTTTAGCAAGCCAGACAACACCGAAAAGTAGGCGGTAAAGCAGTAATTCTAAACAAAAATTCAGAAGAAAATACTTAAAATCTCAAAAGTGTCTCCTTTCTTCTCTCAGCGTTTTCCCCCCTTGGTAGGTGCTTCAGCAACAACTAACAAGCCTGGAAAGATGCCAAAGCCACAAGGCAGCAGGGTTTTAAGAGAGAGAGAGATCAAGGAGTTTAGAATTGACCCAAAATGGCCAATAAAACTACAGCTTCTAGGCAGTAACCACTCCTACAGGGACTTCTAAAGGAAATGATGTTTTTCTAAAGGAAATGATGTCATGATAAGTATTGTATTTAAGTGTACTTGTGTGTCTCAAAATTGTCTGAAGAAGTTTGCTTATTTTAGTAAACGAAAGCGCTAATTGGAACTGTTTTGGGTATCCGGTGTGGTCCTTTTTCCTCCTTCATTTTGTTGAAGATCATCAAAGTCCATCAAAGTCCATCAAAGATAATTCCATTCTTGAGTCATTGCTCAACCGAAAATGATAGCATGTTGTCATTACATGCATCTAGCATGGTGCTAGATGGTAGTCCACTCCCATTAACATTACTGCTGCCTGCCAGACCTCATTCATAAGAGTGACTGTTAGAATTAGTGCTCCTTTGTGCCGGAGTAATCATTGAGATGTCAGGACTCAATTTTTTTAACATTAGAAGCATCATTTATGATTTTTGGACCATTTTTTGTTTAGATGAGAAGATCAACAAAACGTTGGGGGAAAAAACTCTTGTGGTTTATGAAAAGGGCACCTCCTCGAAAGGCCTGGTGGAGAGGAAAAAGTTAAAGACAGGCCTTGGTGGAACTTTTAAATGTGGGAGGTGTGGACAATGCCCCTATATATTGGACACTGATTCCATTAGAGTCAGGAACTATGGTAAAATTACTACTATTAAGAAGTGTTACTGTTACACCAAGAGAGTGGTATATATTGCAACCTGTATGGTATGTGAGGGGTACTATGTGGAGAAGACAATCAGAGCCCTCAGACAAAGAATATATCAACACAACTATGATATACTAAAAAACAAAGAAACCAATGCTTTATTTAAGCATATAAAGGTACATCCGACACATTACTTTAAATTTTTTCTACTTGAACAAGTAGTCCTGGGTCCACGAGGGGGGCCCGATGATGACTTCCTTGAATATTTAGAGCTCAAGTGGCAGATTAAATTAAATGCATGTCAACCACCTGGGCTCAATGACAAGTTAGCCATTAGTTCTGTATTAAAACTAAAATCAGCTTTTTATGTGATTTTATTCAAGATCTGTGTTTTAAATCATACTTCAATACACAATACATTAATGTCTATGTGGTTGGTAGGTGGCAATTGGTGTGTTGTAGTGGGCAGTTACTGTGATTATGTGTTTCTGTCTTTTTAAACTGCTTAATTATTTTACAGGAAATGATGTTTGCTTTGTCAACCAATGGCTGTAAGGGTTAGGGTATTTAAATATGGCATTTTTTTTTGTTCTTGTTCTGATGAAGTATTGTGATGTTGATGAAAGTGCTTAACTTTTTTCAATACATTTTCTGGATTTAGTGCTGCAGTGTTGCTTTGGTGATCCTCTTCATATATTTTTTACTTGGCTTTGGTGTTCGTTATTTCAAACCACTGACTGTGTGCTTAGGGTATTGCTATTGATGTGGTAGTTTGCAGGAACATCATCCTTGCCAAAGGGTATGATAATGCATTTTTTTTGCATTAAGTTTAAGACCATGACTTTGGCACCAGTCACTAGTCTGTGTAAGGCTTTCTTGCAGGATGTTGACATCACTTAGGGATTTCAGTGATTGCTCCCAGTTTACAGTCAGGAGCAAACTTTGTCATCCACAGTCCTTTAGTCTGCACTTCAGAGAAGTAGAGTCTGAAAAGTAGGGGTCCCAGAACTGATCCCTGTGAAACACCACTGGTTACGGGTCTGCTGGAGGAGGTGAAGTCCCCTATTTTGACTGCACAAGTTCTAGCAGTGAGCCAGTTTGCAACCCACCTGACAATATATGGATTGATACCCCACTGGGTGAGTTTATCAATGATGCTTAAGTGGGAGATTGTGTCAAAGGCCTTGGATAAGTATATGTTGTATGTATGCACAGATTGGCCCTCGTCTAGGGATTTTTGTGACTGTCTCAAAGAAGTTGGGTCTATATTACATAACTGAAGAGGCGTTTCAGTGAACACCTCTTTTGCAACACATAAACAGCGAATGCACAAAACCGCGAATGCTAACATCTAAAAAAAAAAAAATCATTAGAAACATAACAGGAGCCCCCACCCCACCTAACTAAATATACCAACTCTGAGATTGCACTACAGTGGGGAAAATGGTAAACTTATGGGGATGGGCAAGCAATTTCTTTCCCAGGGAAAGAAATCGCTGTTCTAAATGATTGCAGTTTAGTGCATTTGTTCATTATGTATCACCGGAGAGGTGTTTGCTGAAACACCTCTTCTGTTATTTAATTTAGACCCAAGAAGTCTACTAAGTTTAACAGGCATGATCTCCCCTTGGAAAAGCCAAACTGGGTGGGGTCGAGCATTTGGAGATTTCCAATATCTTTGTTAATAAGGTCAATGATAATTCATTCCATGGCCTTGCAGATAAGGCTTGTCAGGCTAATGGGTCAACATTTCCCAGGTCTGTGGATGCACCCTCTTTGTGCAAAGGGATGAAGGTAGCTGATTTTCATTTCACTGGGATAAAGCCATTGATTAGGCAGTGATTGAAAAGCAGGCTCAATGCTGATGCTAATTCCTGTTTGAACACATGTAGAACACAGGCGTGGATGTTGTCTGGTCCCACAGAGGTTGTGTTTTTGGCATTAGTGAGGGCACTTAAGACCTGATCCTCAGAGATACTAGGCAGGGGACAGGTGTTTGGGATGCTTTGGGGTATATGTGGTGGGGACAGGGGAGTGAAGTTTTCACTAAATCTGTCAGTCAGCAGGTTTGCTATATCCGCAGGTTCTATGTAGTACCACTAACTATGAGTTCAGCACAAATCTGGGCCTTACCTTTGAAGTTACAGATGTAACTAAAGAATGCCTTATGGTTATCCTTCACTAGGGAAGCTAATTTGGACTGGTAGTTAGTTTTGGAAGATTTCACCAGGAGTCTTATTTGCTTGTTTAAGTTGAAGAGGGACTGTTTCCAGTTTTGAGATCATTCCTTCCTGCTCTTAGACAGCAATTTCTTTCTCCTATTGTATAGCCTATCAATGGCAGGTGTCCACCAGACAGGTTTGTTTTTCTTTGAAGATCTTGCTTTTTTTCTGTCAGGTATGGTAGAACCAATACAATTGTACAGGTGCTTTTATAAAGCATTGGTGTATAACTCAGCATAGGTATCTGTTCCATCATTGAGGGGAAAGGGCTATAAAGCTATTTATGCCATCACATAAAAGGTTGTAAATGGCCTTGGAGAAGTTTTTAGTCTAGTTCTTGTTAAGGGGGGGGGGGTCTTTTGTTATAGTTACTTCTAGTGAGACTGATTTGTGGTCAGATCTCACCAGGGATGCTCACACACTGTGGGTTGTGCAGTGGTCTCCCATGTTGGTGAGCACTAGGTCCAGGATGTTTGAGCCCCTTGTGGGTGTGTCCAGGGCATTGGAGTTAATGAAGTCCAGGAACCTTTGGGCAAGTGAGTTAAAACATGTATAATTTACCAAGTCTATGGACGGGTAATTAAAGTCATCCAATGTCAGGGTGTTTGGTTGCATCTTGACTGACTCAAGTAGATCCAAGTAGGCTGAGCGGATGTCCTGATTCATGGATAGGCTCCTATAGTTGGCAATGACCTGAAGAGGGGTCTTACCTACAGTCAACTGCACCTAAAGTAATTCAAAGGAATAATGCTGTTTAACCAATCTAGAGGTGTATTTATCTTTAATGAATATTGGTACACCACCTCCTTTAGTTCTCATGCCTTTAGTTTGTGGTCTTAAAGTGTGGAAAGAGATGTAACCTGGTATAGATGGGGTGGTCTCTGCAACCTTAAACCAGGTCTCAGTGACTGCACAAATGTCAGCATTTTCCAGGGGGAGGACTGCTTCCAGTGAGTGCAGTTTCTGGTTTAGACTCCTAGTGTTTAACAGCATAACCTTGAGGTTGTTTTTAGAGGGTATTTTTGTGTCGAGAATTTCGTTCTTGTGACATTGCCTAAAAAAGGCACTATGGGGAAGGCAAGAGCTTTACCAGTAACCAAAATCCCAGGGGTGACAGATGAAGACCTTCCCTGGTAAAGATCGAGGCCTGTCGACCATGTCATCCTAGGTTGACAGAGTCTGGATTCCCTTTAAATGACACCAAAAACTAAGCAAATTGCTGAAATCAATCATTTTTTATTTGTATTGTGGTACCATCCTAGGCGAAGGTAAAATGCTGCTTAAGGCTAGGGACATACCTGTCTGAGACACATCCGACAGCTCAGTCATGTCTCTCTTCATATAGTCTAGTGAGGTACATCTCAAGTCATTCACACCAACATGCACTATGACAGAGTCATAGTGCCTGTTGTTGAGAGACTTGAGTGTGTGTGTGTGTGATGTCGCAGATCCTGGCATCTGACAGACAGCTGACCATGACCTTTTCTTATCTAGCCTGGTGAGAGGGACATCTGTGTGTCTCACAATTGAGCTGCCTATGACTAAGATGTTTGTTTTTGTGTAATGGCTTAGGGGCTTGACTGGTGAGACACTGGTGTATGATATATTATGTGTACTGTGTTTGGCAGAGGATGTATTATGTGAAGCATGCTTGTGTTTGCATTTGGGAGGTCTCTGATGTTTAGATAAGTGTCTTGTTAGGATCTCTGCATATGCAGGTTTATGTGTTGTTGGTTTGGTAGGTGCATGAGGTGAGGTCTGTATGCTGATAACCTGCTTAGTATCAGATGAACTGACTGGTGAGTGAGAGACCCTGGATTCTAGTTTCTTGATATAGACGCATCTCTCACATAATGAATTTGTGTGGACTAGAAGAACTGGGCTATCAGTGTATGTGAGGCAATTGCTGCATTACCTCAGGATGCCCATGTTGACCAGGCTGGCTGGAGAAACAGTGGGTAATTGTCCGTCCATCTCAGATTCACCTGTTTTACCTTTGATTTCTGATTTTACTCTGTACAGGATGGTACAAATTGCTGCCATGGTATATGAATGCTGTTATAATATGCTTATATGATTTGTAATTCTTCTGCAGTTTGCTTACTGCCATACTGCACCTGTATGTTTCTCTTGTGTACACAAAGCCTTGGTAAACAACAGCCGTGAAATACACTGTGATATAATTGTGCTTGTGTGTATATAGTGATCCTGAACTGGTGGACAGATAGATAAGATACTGGAACAGTTGACAAAATTCCAGACTGAATTAAAAAAGAAAAAAGAAAACAAATAATACTAAGTTAGGAATTCCTACTGCATCTGTCTGATGAAATCTGCTGACATCCATTGTATTTTTATCTCTGAAAGAATAGCATTCCACCTGTCCCTCTTCTGGCTGACTAATTTGAAACACAATAAAAGCCTTCACTTTCCCTGTGGTGTTTTCATTCCCTTGAGGTCACCACTGCCAGCAGTCAGGGTCAATAGCTTTCTAAATTTAGAAACAATTACTTCAACCTCCTGAACACTGAAGGCTATTTTTAACACCATAAATATAAATGTGCTTAAAATGTATGGCTTCTGCAGCATGCCCTTCTATAATCTAAAGGATTACAATCATTTAATGGAAGGGAGAAAAAGATTGCATGACTTTGAACCAAAGGTTAGCATTCTGATTTGATTTTTTGGCTTAGTTCATTTTTTTAAAATGGATTAGTGGTGTCCCCCACCTCCTCCCTAGAGATATGTCAACCACGTGCACTGAATATATATAGGCTGCTAACATATGGTGTGTGGAATGCATTGCCTTGGTGTGTCATTAGTCATAATGAAACTGCTTCAGAAAGAATCTTAACAAATCTGACACTTACATATTAATAGTGACAATTCTGTGGAGTGAAACTCGAATGATTTAGTTTGTAGCCTGACATATGTAGACCTAATGTATTTTATTTACTCTGGAGACCAGATTCTAGACATTAAGTAGAAAATGGCAAATGTGCATGCTAAATAAACATACAAAATGTTATTTACAGCCAATTCCATTGAAATGGTTTGTATCAGTACTCTGTATATCTGGATCTGATCAGAAAAAAATGGTGCCATCTTTAAGATGCTTTGTGACACTGGAAAATTATTATTTGATAATTGCCTCTCATTAATTTTAAACTATTTTACATAATCCAAACTGATATTCCATCAGCATTTCATTTATATATATATATATATATATATATATATATATATATATATATATATATATATATACATTATTTTATAACAGTGTAGAAATACTGTTCTCCTTCACATTAAATGTCCTTGTAGGCTAGGTCATACATCAGATCCAATAAGAAACACTGGCTAGAATTTGATATGTTGTACCTTAAATCTATACTCAGATCTTCAGAAAATAATAAAACTCTTGTTCTCATTACTTCCCAGGGATGTGCTTCAAAAGAGGATGCAATAAAATGCAGCACTTTTTTTGTTTGCTTTGCATGTTTCCATAAAGTGAGTAGTTGTTTGACTGCACAGTTGGACAGCTTGCTTTACCATGCATTTTCTATTTTATTTGTCTTGGCATTCTCAACCCTTTTTTGCACAGAATAATGATGTGCAGTTTTAGCATTCCAGAAAATTAACCAAAATGAGAGCTTTTCACCGTTTGCTTTTAACAGCCATTTAATTACATTTAATCATTAATTACAGATTAGCTGAAGTTATATCTTAGTGATAAAGGAATAAGTTATGAATGAGCAGCATGCTGCAAACTATGGTTTGATCCCAGTAACCTTGACTTGCACATTGTGTGACTATAAGTAATTCTTTTGGCCATAACATCACTCTTATCATAATCACTGGGCCTTTTATCATTACTAAATCTCATAGACATAAATATCAGTGCAGTTAAGGTGAACCCAAGTATGTTAGGCATATATTAATATTTTAAGAGTATGCATATGATGGGCCAGATTCATGAACAATTTATTTTTGCACTTCTATAGCAACACGCACATGATAGCATGCCAAAATACATGCTGATTAACCAATCCAATATGGAAGAGCCTTCAGGAAGCTATAAAGTAACTGTGTAGAGATGGTGTAGCCCTTGGCTCTGAACACCAAAACCTACTGGAATACAGTAATCATCACACTTGAAAAAAGCAATATTAGGGGCTGCTGCTGTTCTCTTTCATGTGTATGTGCAACAGGCTGAAATCTATGCTGCCGATGTAGACCCCATCCAAGGAGAAGAAGGGTGTTCAGACTCCATTTAACATATGGACTGCATGATATTGAAATAGTACAGTGATGCAGGGTTGATACAGGAAACACTACAGGAAATCTACAAACTCTGCCACCCCTCCCCACATCAGACCCAGGGGAAATCGAGGGGAACCTGTATCAGTGGAAACTAATATATGTGCAGCATTAAGGATATTAGCAACTGGTACATTCCAAAGACCCACAGGGGATATACTAGGAGTGTCACATGCCTCAGCTTCCAGAATATTTCATCAATATCTAAATGCTATGCTACAACATGCAAAGGAGTACATCTATTTTGCATGCACAGCAAAGGGGAGAGCAAGAACAATGCAGGAATTCTGTGCTGTAGCACACTTCCCTGAAGTCCTGGGCATCATAGACTGTACTCACATAGAAATAAAAGTCCCACCTGGTGAATAGGAAAGTTCATACATCAACAGGGATGGGTTCCAGTCAGTCAACTGCCAGGATGTCTGTAATGCCCGAGGGATCATCCTCAATGTCTGTGTAGGCAACCCAAGCAATTATCATGATGCATATGGCACACCTCACAACTTTATAGACAGTTTCCTAGGGTTGATGTTCCACAAGGGCATCTACTGGATGATGCAGGTTATGCATTGGAGTTGTGGCTCATGACACCTATCAGAAATGCACTCCCCAGGCAGAAGAAGGATACAGTGATGTTGACTCTCATACTAGAAACTTTGAAGAGCATGTGTTTGGCATGCTGAAGTCACATTTTAGCTGTCTAGACTCATCGGGGGGTGCCCTGCAGTATGACCCAGGCACTTGTGCAGAAATTCTCACAGTCTGTATCATGTTGCACAATATCATCTTGAAGAAACAGCTGCAAAAGAAACAGAAAGGGCCAGGATCACACATTAATGGACCACAGACAAAGCCAGCATATCATGCAAATAGAAATGAGGAAATTAAGGGGGAATTTCCAGCTGCAAAGGTATCTGTCAGACATAAGTTTGCACAATATGCCCTTGCCCTGGCTAAGAAGCAAAGGAAAGCACACACGCTCATCACCTAAGATGCAAAGGTCAGCACACAAACCCATTAACTAAGAAGCAAATAGTAGCATGCACACTCACCAACAAAGGAATACACAAAACAACCTAAGCAAATACAGATATTAAAAGTGATACCATCCAATGTCCACAAATGTTACTTACCATGTAATGTCTGTGTTTGCATATCATCAGACAGAAACAGCCCCAAAGCACACAACTGCTAAGTGCAGTAACGTCAAGGTAAGTGTGGAACCTGTAGTAAATGAGCAGTTGTGTAAAATGATAAACTATTTGCATAATTTTAGTCTCATACCTATCCACTCTGTGCATCATACATTTATGTAAGCCTAAATCAAACAGAAATGAATAAAGCCCATGGCAGAGTCATCATCATTCTCACAGGGTGGGAGGGGATGCACTAAGAACTGCGATATTTGCAGTATAGCAGCACCATTACATATGGAAATATATTACAAATATGAACATGTAAACTGTGTGCAGAAGATGAACATAACTTGTTAAATAGTGCAGTAATTTGTAGAACAATCTCCTGCAAGTAACTAGCAGTAATGCTCTGTCTGTATCCAATCAGTCTTCTCTCATTCCTCTTCCATAGCTACACCATTACCTTGTGAAGATTTAGCCCTCTGTGCACTGTGATGATGCAAATGAGATGTGAAATGATTAGCATTCCTGAATATCAAAAAAATCACTTGGTGTAGGGGATGCAAACACGGCGTAGGGAGCTACAGGATTGCATGCACACACTCTAAAACTGCAAAGAGAAGCAATAACAATTAATAGTTGCAAACGGCTTGCAACATTTTCTGATTGCAACAAGAAATACCTAAGTGACTGTTCTCTCTGAAATGTTTATATCATGTACAGTAGACTTACAATAAAAAGATGTAACCATCTTGAGAGCTATGAGAACACCATTAACAACACTGAGATCCTTATAGCAGGAGAATACTGTCCATCCTGTACTTAAAATCTGTCTGAAATCCTGATTAACTATATTACACATTGAAGGAAAGATGCAAATAAATGGCCATGATATTGCATTTCTATAGTTAAGCTGAGAGGAAGGATATAGCCAGAAAATAAAGAGAAAAAGTAGCTGCCAGTGTTGGCAACCTGACATTAAAATGGTGTGGACCATTATTGCTGCAAAGTATTGGTCAACTGAAGCAAATAAGACAGTAATATTTTATAGTCCTGCATTGGTGGTAAAGAGGGATATGAAACACAACTGTGTGTGTGTTGTTATTGCAATGAGTTAAGGTTTTAATTCCAGATAATGGGGTGTCTGATAGAGTTAATGCATATATTCTGAGCATATGATCATGCTGTACCACACACAAACCTAGGAAACATCACAATCCTGCCTTTCCATATTTACTATCCTATATGTCTTACTACTGACAATTGTCTATTACTTTATTTTTTTTGTGTGTGTTCCTTGTTTGAGCATATTTTGGCAGAGCACGCTGTTGACTGGCAGCATTTTGAGGCAGAGAATGAGAGTCCACTGCCCAAGGTAAACGGTAACTGGTCTTACCATCAGTATTGCATTACAAATTCACAGAGGTGTGCTTTGCTACAGCAGTCTGAACAGCAGTAAGACAAAATTGTAGTGTGGAATACAAATTGTTACATATGTTTTTTTGCCTGTGTAATGTCAGCACTGCTTAGCAGAGTGCAAACAAGGCTCAGAGTTGAAGGAAACTAAACAATTTCATTTCTGTAATCTGTATTAGTGCAAACATGTTTGGTACCAATCTGCAATCTTTCTAATGACAGAGTGATGTGCACATTTTTGTATATATGCTTCTGTGGCAAAAGCTATAATGTAGTGACTTTGACACCTTAACACAGTTTTTCTGCGGTTCAAATCCATACAGTGTGAGGGGACTATGGAAATTATTATTCCAGATGTAGGAATTACTCTCGTCATAACTTTATATGCTTTTTATTACTGCTTTGGCCTTGCAAATTTCCTCAGTGCTGCCCATAATGTAATCAAGTTTACCTGCTTAAGGAAAAAAGTGTAATGCAAACAGGCTTATTGGTGATGCACTTCTGTCAGCATTCTGGAAAGTACTTAGTGGAGAAAATTCACCTGCTAAACTGCCTTTCTATGTGGTACAAGTTATAAGTGCAGTGTTTTTAGAAATATCACAGGTGATCCGGGGTTCAAATCCAAATAGCACTGTTTTTAAAATAGGGTGTCAGAATACAAATTCTAACAATACTTTGATTAGTAAACAAATGCTACATACAAATGGCTCTCATAATTATGTTTATTGCAAGAAATGTCTCATTAATGCTTCGATAAATGCATTTTTCTAAGTAGCATATCTCATAAATGATTTACTTATGAAACCCAGCTGAATGCGTGTGTAATTGTTTAAGCTGGATAATTATGATAATGAATTAAAAAAACCTTGAATATCTATGATGGGCAGAATAATTAAGTTATAACTCTGTGTTTAGGACAGTATGTGTAGTGATGTATGTCTGTATCATACCCTAACCTGTATTAATCAGTTCATGAAAGTCTATCCATCTGACATACATTTACAAACCATAATAATGCCTCTTTAAAGAAATGCATTTCACAGGACTTCTTAAAGTCACACACATACAGGTCAATCTGCAGTATATCTTCATCCAATGTTGTTTGTCTGTAATAAACATGATTGAAAGGGAGTTCTTCTGTAGCACTGACAAATAATCCCTTTTCTTGATATTTATGCATTATTTATTCCTTAGTTTTGATTCCCACTAAGAGTTGACAGGCCTGATGGAGGATGTGATAAAGAAAGATACTGCCAGCACAGCTATCTGGAATTTTGTAAATAATTATATGTCATTTGTGAATATCAACATGATTCATATAAGATGCTTATGTTACAACTGTAATAGAACTGTATCATGTGTATATCAAACTTGTTTGTACAGATGTGTGTTAGAAAGGGTATTTGCAAAATTCTTGTGTTTAAAATGGATCCACAGTGTGACCCTCTGGAGGAGAACAGTGCATGCACTATTGTAACTGTTTAAGTCTATATATTTTAACAGTGGAAACTGGAATACAAGAGGTTAACGTCATAAAAATATCTGAGATTAAATTACTTTATGGCTAGGCCATAAAAGATGATATCTCTCAGTTTCAATTCAGCAAGTAGACATAATGTCCAGATGTGTGACATTATTTCTTACTGTGAAGTGATATGTTTAATGACATTCATCTTCATGAACAGACTTTGAATACTTCTGCAAAAAAGCATTTGCAAACACATCCATGCACATAAGGCCATATTATTAAACCACCCTTACTCTACCTTCTACCCATGTCAGTATCAGATTTTGCCTGTCCTATAGCTTCTACATCTCCACAGTCATCACTTACTGATACAGAGCCTGACTGATTAATACTGAGGCTACACCACTAAGATGTACAATGATGACCCATAACGGCACTCTTTCATATGCGTCTCTATATCTGTCTATCTTCACCCCTTCTCCCTCTCCCCTTTGTACTGTTGGCTATTCATTAGGCTGATGGATGTAAATGTAATGTCATAGCATTGTCTGTTTGCTATTGCTTTGCTGAAGAATTAAAGCTACACTTCCATTGGCTACATAGTGTATCACTGTCCCTTCAAATGTGTGACTTTGACATGTGTGAAGTAGGATTTACTTGGTGGGATCTAAATATAATGGTCAAGTTTATAGATATTATTTTTCTTCCTGACAGCGGTTCATATCCAGCATTAGGCAAAACTCATATTGCCTGTTTTTATAAATGTCTTTTCTGTGAATTAGTTGCCTATGTATCTCTGTCTAAGTCCCTTCTGTTTTATCAGCTGTATCTCTGATCATTTGAGTGATATCTGGCAACGTGCACCTGTAGTATGTTATGCTAAATGGCACTTAAAGTGTTACTGCATAATGCGGTGAGTGTTTGCCTTACACCTCACCCAGTTAACTTGTGGTTTCCATTGAAGCACATCTATGTGTAGTAGGCACAAAATATTTCAGTAGCTATTACATATACAGTTTTGCCAGGAAACGTGCATATTAGTCATTCCTTGGTATTATTAATCTCAGCATAAAAATATATAATAATCACATTCTGACACTCTTTGTAAAATCATTTGCATACTGGAGTTGAACCCTGTTTAAAGTCCACTTTTTCATTTAGCTCAGAGAGTTTACACCTTATACTATAGAGAAAGCTAGATTACCAACTGGATTTTCACCACCAAGCACTGTCCAGATTGCTGATGGCCACACATTACCACTAAGTTTGTTTGCACTGTAGAAGACACATCAAATGTAATGTTTCAATGTTTTCTTCAGCAGATAACTGTGCTTGCTCACAGCATACCATTGCACAAATGAGGACAGCAAGGAGAACATTTCATTGTTGAAATGAGCTTTGGAGCTAACATGGAAAGGTATAATAAAACATGTGAAGCACTACTGAATATCACTAAACTCTGGTACTGCGCAGTCCCATTTCAACACATTAAAGTTTCATCATGCATGCGTTAACACTTCACCAAACCTTTGCACAAATACATTTCTCACCATTGTACTTTCAGAAGTAATTTGGAACAAAGTAAGTATTGCTACTGGATGATATTACATCATTACATGGAAATTGTTAATACAGTAATGTGAAATGCAGTGAACTGTGTGGTTAATTGGCCACTTAATTCTGGACAGTTGGCTTTGCACTGCAGCACTAACACTTACAAATGATTTATAACCACATACAGCTTTGGCATACAGAAAGCATCATGTTTTATCCTTCCTACATTGGTATTGACAGGCCACATTACCCATGCATGTCTGCATACCATAGCCAAATCAATAACATTCATTTTTGTTTACATACCATCATTATAACCTGATGATCTACGAATGCTTCATTGTCTATCCTGAGTTTCACAAGTGTGTGTATGTCATATACACAAGACAGGTAAGAACATGTCACTGTCAGTTCTACAGTATACATTAACAATGGCATAGATGACATATGTCAGCAGTATGTATGTATGTTTTATTGAACATAATATTGATCTTACTCTGTTATATCAAGTATGGATTTGCATAAAAACTTCAATATCACAACATCTTCTCTGACAGAATGAGAGACTAGTCCTATCTACACTGCACTATCAGACTATAAAGTCAGATTTTTGCAGTGACTCTTGCATTACGTACTGTGTCCTGTAGATTGCATAGTTAGATAGGTAGGGCATCCTAATATCACAACAGCCAATTTGTGTGAATATGGTGCTGTGCAGATATGGCCAGAACTACTGCTGTTCACAATGCAAGAATAGCCCAGGGTTAATTTTAAACTCCAGGGTGAGTCCATATCAATTCTAGATCCTTCTTACAACATGTTCTCTGTTAAACCACACTGGTGTTATCATGAATAAAGCACACTCTCATACTGTATAAGTCAGACATATACAATGGCACTTGCATTAATTGCTGTGTCCTTCATATTGCATTGCTAGATAAGTATGGGGTTCTAATCTCACAGCAGTCAACTTGTGTGTATGACATTGTGTAGATATAACTTGACTTGACTTGTGACTTGTGTAGACTTAATTCAGAGATCTTGCTCAGAACACCTTTTCATAAATCTTTTGCATGCATGCCTCTGGCCTACCTTACTCATTTTCTCAAACTTTCATTGTTTGTTTTTCTCATCCATTGTACCCATAATATTGTTTTCCTCTGTAATATTGTTAATTTGTCTCTATTCGTATGTATTTGTACGTCTGTTTGGGGCTTTTCCCCTCAGGTCTCCACCGAAAAAGGGTAATTCTTACCCAGCTGGACCTTCCCGGTTAACAAATGCAAATAAATAAATAAATAATAATAATAAATAATATGACCTGAATGACTACTGTCCACAGCACAGTAGTAACCTGCAGTTAATTATTTTAAACTGCTGTGTGAGTCTGCATCAATTTCAGACCCTTCTCCCAACATAATATTCTCTGGTAAACTACACTGATGTCATCTTGTATAGAGTGCACTCTCCTCTCACATTGTAGATGTCAGTCTTCTGTGGTGGTATTTGTGTTAAGTACTGTGTCTTCTAGCTAGGTAGGGGTTCTAATCTCATGCCAGTCAACTTGTGTGTGTATGGCATTGTGCAGATATGGCCTGAACTTTGCTGCCCAGAATACAGAAGTAGCTTAGAGTTAATTTTAAACTGCAGGGTGAGTATACTTCAATTTCAGACCATTTCCCCAACACAATCTTCTCTATTAAACCACACTTATGTCATCCTGTATAAATTGCACTATCATACTATCTGAGACAGACTTCTGCAGTGGCACTTGTGTTAAGTACCTTGTCCTCTAGATTGCTTAGTTATATAGGTAGAGGGTTCTAATCTCACAAAGGTCAACTTGTGTGTATGGAGTTGAGTAAATATGACCTTAACTACTGGTGGCCTTATTAAATTAGTAGCCTAGTGTTAATTTTACACTGCAGAGTGTGTCCACATCAGTGTCACACCCTTCTTCCAACATCATTTTTGTCTCAGCAACACAACACTGATGCCACTCTCTATAAAGTTCACTATCACACTGTATAAGTCAGATTTCTGTGGTAGTGCTTATGTTAAGTACTGTGTCTTCTAGATTGTATACATAGATAGGCATACGGCTCTAATCTCACAAAAATCAACTTGTTTGTGTGATGGTGGGTCCACTGCATCACTGGAGGATTATTTCAGCAGGTGTGCTCATTTGACTCTAACACATGAGAAACATTTACATGGTGAGATTAATCCCACATCCCCTTTTCACTCTGTCCACAAACACATACTGTCTGTAGCACATTGATGAGGTCATCATGTCAATAATGCACTCTTACAAAGCAGAAGTCAGACCTCAACTATGGTGCATGCATATAATACACTTGTGTGTAGACTGTGTCAGTTGATAGGTAGTGAGTTTAAATACAGCAGTGAAACTCTCCTGATTTTGTGTTTGTGTGTTTGTGTGTGTGTGTGTGTGTGTGTGTGTGTGTGTGTGTGTGTGTGTAAATGTGTGCCAGAGTATGTTGCACTTTTTAATACTGACAACATTTAGAATTCCGCATTGTTGCAGAAGTCATTTTTGCACATACATGTCCTTTGCATGGCACACCTGATGTCATCCTTTCAAAGATGCAGTATGGCTCACATGCACTCAGATTTCTCCTGTGGCATGTGCATATAATGCACTTGTGTGTAGGTTGTTTAATTACATAGAAAGAGAGTTTGAATAGAGGAATGGCTGTCATCTGTGGTTTTATGTTTCTTCCTTTTACTGTGAAGAACAGGCTGCAAATACATATGTGTGTGTGTGTGTGTGTGTGTGTGTGTGTGTGTGTGTGTGTGTGTGTGTGTGTATATATATATATATATATATATATATATATATGTATACAGTGTGCTGTGCAACCACTTTTTACTGGAAACATGAAGTAATACACAATGGTAATGTCATCCATTGAAATGTGCAATGTCACACTTGTCAAATAAATCCATAGTTGCTCTTGTGTTTCAGCAAACCTTCATTTGCCTTTGATGTTAAATATATAGTTAAAATCCCAATGTTATTGCTTACAGTCAATGTACATGCTGTTAACAGTGTTGTCACCCACATTTGCTATGTTCAGGTGTAGAATTTTCCTGTTACAAGAGTTTATTCTACATTTCCTTTGGAAAGGTTGTATTGAAGAATGATGCTGTCATTTGACTAGGCTGCCATTACATCACAGTTGTGGTGAAACACCTCCTCAGGACTGAGGACATGAGATGATGTAATGTATGCTGTTGTCTAAGTAAGGCATGTGTTATAATATGGGTTTATATCAACACTGAACATAATTGTTCTACTGTCACAGTGACAACAGCAGGAGGTATGGGTGCATTTGGGTATATCTAGCATCAGGCAATGTTGTCTGACATACAGTAAGATTAATTCTAAGTAATTACAGGGACACATATTCCTTGATTCATGCACATGATGTAATGTTTTCTCATAACCACACACATGACAGTTGGCAATGCACTTATACCGTGAAACATTCATTGATCCTACTATGGTGTTGATTTTCTCAGTGCTTAGGCAAGTGTTCCAAACCAGCATTGAGTGACTCTAAGCATTTGTGTCCTTAACTGCTCTGCATGAAAGACATCCCCCAATTATATTTTTCAAGTAGAGAGTGGTAGAGGCGCCCCCCCCCATCAACTTTCAGCAGATAAAAATTATGGCCAGATAAAGTACAGCCGATTGAATGACTTCAAATAAGTGAAGTTCAACTGCTGTGACAGCATTTCCACTGTGCCAAATGTGATGAATAGCCATCTTGTTATTTGGAAGTATTGTACAGCTTGGTGTTCAGTTCTAGCATAGGGTTCATTTTGAGTGAATGTACTTACATCACTCAACAACCACTACATCACGTCAGTGTTATCTCTTGAGATGTTTCACAAATACATGTGAACATAGCTTTGGATTTCCTGAAATTGTACATTTGTTCTGCCAATGTAATGGTGAGAGTGCTACATTGACACATGCATTGAATAGTGTGGTATACATGTGTGTGCTTAGTTCTTGGGTGGTATGTGTCCATACATACAGTGAAGCTGTCCTTGTTCACAGAACATTTATATAGGACTGATCACATTTGTGTACACATGAGCATGCTCATTTAATTGCCATCAGTCTGACATGCTGATATGGCATTCATTATCAGGTATCCTTTCTTAATTCACACATAAATTTAATTTGTTTGCCACAATACCCATTGCTACCTCCTGTGGCAGATGTCAACAATACACAGTTCTGGGGAACAGACTGCATCACAGTGTAGGGTTTGCATCTGTTGTTAGCTGTCAGCAAAGTAAATGTGTCAGACAGGGGTGCCTTATGCAAGGGTATTATGTATGTCACACTCTGCTCCCACATTTGTAACACCACACACACTTACATATGGGATGTATAACTATTATAATATTGAGGTACATAATTCCCTTCAAGGGTGATCCTCCTTGTACATGTGATAGGCCTCTTTCTGTGTTGTGCACAGTTAATACACAGGTCAGTACTGATACTGATGGTATGGGATCAATTCTTGCAAAGGGTAATTGTGGCTTCTAAGCCATTCCTATTTTCCTACATGTTATATGACTATAATACGTGCTGTGCAGATATCCCATTATGTATGTACTGTATTTGTAAACTGTCATCTCAACTCAGCATGTGAATGACATTCATATGTCATGTAATTCCCCTTTGTTACAATGTGATTTTGTTAACTGCCACATCCCATAATATCATGTCTCCTTTTATTTACCTACATTTGCTCAGGAATAGTGACCTGAATTAGTCTGACATATGTACTGTGAAATGTTATTATTACAAAGTTGTCTTTGTGACATTAGCATCTTCATATCAATTATCGTACTAGACTTGCAACATTTACCCTCCCTCTGACATCTTTCTGTATACATTTCTTTGATTTACAAGCCACAGGACAAACAAAAGAACAGAAAATTACAAAAGTGGAAATAAATGTGACTGGATAAATTAATAATCCACAAAGTTTAATAAAATGTTGAGCACTTTCATCCTGGATACTATGGACTTCATCAGAATACAAGAAATACTAAAAAAAAAACACAATTTAAATGTACATGCAAAGTCCCCTCCCTCTCTTTAATTAAATAATTGATTACTTAAAAATGTCATAATGCCTCCAGACTGAAACATATGTGTTTAGAACCATAATACTGAACTAAATGAGATATAATGCAACTAAATAATAAAACCTTAGTAATGAGTACAGTTAAACATTCAAAAATAAAAATAAAACACAGGATAATGAAAGCTGGATAGAAAAAGTATAACTATGAATATTAATATAAATATAAGTCACAAATGTATAAATATAATTGTAAGAATAGATGCCAATGTGAATATATATATATATATATATATATATATAAATATGCAGAGCAATGTTTAAAAAGTGCGTATTATTAAAAAAAAGTATATAAAAAGACATTCTTATCACTTGAATTATTAGGTCAATGAATATACATCTGAAAAAGGGGGTGATAACTGGTTAATGTAAATACACTACAAAAAATAAGCAGCTTTTAATTTTAGTAAGCTGCTAACGGAAACTGATTTGTTCAAGCCAGGACTGGTCATAGCACTGTTTTTTAGTTGCCATCTGAGTTCCTTGAACTCCAGAAAATCATCAGATACCCCCCTCCACTGTCCTCAGTACGCTTTTACTGTCTGGTAATCCCTGTATAGTCATCCTTGCTGTTTCACATCCCCTCTTACTTATTTTTGTATTTTTATATTTCATTTATTTGCGCAGTACACTTCCCCTAACTGTGTACAACATGCATTATTTCCCTTATGTAGCTCTTTTTGCTGTCTGCTTCAGCATGCTTAACAGCACGCTTAACAGGTTTGCCTATAGACAAACCTGTTTGTTTATTGTAGTGCTTGTGCCACTCAATATGGTTTCCTGGCTGCCTAAACTGTTGCTGGCCATATAAATGTGCTTGCATTCATGTCAGCATGATGCACAGCATGCATATGTGATTAGCACTGCTATTCGTCGCTCTAACATGCAAACATCACATAGGTTTTGTGCAAAGCCTACACGATTGTTCATGAATCCTAAGGGATAAGTTCTATTTGCTGATTAATTTGTGGCAGGTAGCAAATGCTGTCATTTTACTCACATTTGTCCTTCCAAGAATATGATAGCCGGAAGAAAGAGCTGAATGAAAAATGTGTAATAGCTGTTTTTCTCTTTGAACCACATCATTTCACTACACTCTGAATTTTTTTGTTTTCATTTAAAGAGGCAGATTGTATTCCCTTAAGGGGAGTTAGTAATATTTGCTGAACTAATTTATGCTGAGTGAAAATCATATGGTGTTCTGGAAATCAGCTTCAGTTCTTAATAGGTCAGAATACAGCTTTCAACACTAAATTGTATTTTAAAAGCAAAACATTGCTAACACTATTCCACAAGAGAGAAAA
This sequence comes from Protopterus annectens, assembly GCF_019279795.1. NCBI lineage: Eukaryota > Metazoa > Chordata > Ceratodontiformes > Protopteridae > Protopterus > Protopterus annectens. The sequence goes on along the minus strand of NC_056747.1, from coordinate 1,036,534,965 downwards.
GAGTAGCATATATCTCTGAATAGATATGATGATATGCAGCTATTGGTCTGTATAGTTTTCCTCAGTAGACTGAGATTTAGTAGTTGATGTTCAATGATTAATACTGAACGTCCAAAAATACATATATGAAAATTAAATATAAAATAATTTTAACTGCATTACTTTAAAAAAAACCTAGTAAAATGTACTGTTATGGACATTTGGCTAGTTCAAAAGAAGTATACGGTGCAGTCAGCTTTGCCTTGCTTGGGCCAGTGCTGTCTTTTATAGCCCTCAAAGAAAATAACTGACAAAAAGTAAATTACCTTGTTACTGTAGTATGATTCAGCATTCATTTACTGAATCAAACTTAATAATCCATACTGTACGGTACCTATTTTAAATTCATATTTGGATTGCAGTTGTATGTTTTTGTCCACTTATTTTGCGTAATTCATATTGGCCTGCATTTGTTTTATACTGTCTTTATTTTGTATGCCTAAGCTAATGCAACAAATGAAATGCGGTATTGTGAATTATAATGTACTTGTGAATCATCTTCGATAAAGGATAAGGACATTTAATGGACAGTTTTTTTATAAATAAAATATAACATTGATGTACTTGATCTAGAGCTATAACTGTACCAATTTTTTTTCCAAAATGTATTGATTTAATGAAATGTACTTTCTTTGCCTTTCTATGCTTGGGTTGTGACTGAAAAGGGGTCCTGGATCAGTCTTCCTACTTGGTTATCTCACTACAGTAATTTAGTAAATTAATAATTTATAACAGCAATGTTGTTTATATTTGCTGTTTGTTTTTTTATTTTTGCTTCATACTGTTCCTTTTGTCAGCTTACTGAACCCAGGCCTAGTTTATGTTTTGCAAAATTTCCTCATTGTTCAACTCGAGAAAAGAGTCTTGTAGCATATATAATATCAATATAAATGTGTGCATGTATTTGTGTGTGTTGGAGCATGCATGTGGGTGTTTAGGCTAATGTTCCTGTGAATTTGAATAAGTGTGATTGACTTGTTTGTGGATGTTTGGATGTGTGTGCATCTATTTGTTGGAGGAATGTGTGTGTGTGTGTGTGTGTGTGTGTGTGTGTGTGTGTGTGTGTGTGTGTGTGTGTGTGTGGCGCCTGCATGTGTTTGTCTATATGTGTGCATGGATGCTTGAATATGTATAAGCATGTCTGTAAGGGGTTGCCTATGATACTACAGTGCATGGGCTTGAAGGGAGAACACTTTCATGGTGAAGTCTGACAGCACAGTATTTAATTCAGTGATATAGTAATGAGCTGCTAATGACGTATTTCTCTATGTGGTTGTACTATGTCTTTGAATTAAATATTCTGTCATAGGTTCATAGGAGGATGCCATGCTAACTGCCCTTGTGGGCCATTTTAAGCCTAGCCAATTATTCCATTAGTTAAAATTACCTATACCTTGTTCCACAATCTGTATTTCTATACTATCCACAGGATGGCAATTAGTTATGGATGAGATAATGATTATTTCTAGGCAATACCATTAAGCATTAATAGGTGCCATGTTGTAAGGACAGCATTTAGGTGCTGCCTTTGTCCATAAGTAGTACAGAGGGCAGTCCTGGGATAAATTTCCTCATTCCCATCCACTGATCCAGGTTACGCTTGAATAAAGACAGGAATGCACTTTGTTTTATATTGAGATGGAGTCTGTTCCACAGCAGCGATAACGTCTGAGAGATGCATCTGTCTCTCCAAACCATTCTGTTTAAGCTATAGAAGAGGCTCGGGTCTCTTGAATGAGTATTTCTGATACTGTTTGACTTGTGGATGTGTAGTAGGTCCATCAGTATTGGCTCTGAGGATGACTTATTAGCCAGGTACAGGTCCCCTTTCAACAGTCTGTAGGATACCAAACACAGTGCCAATGCTTTGAGGTGGTCTATGTAGGACGTATGGCTTAGCGACTGTATTTTCTTTGTGACGAACCTCTGTGGGCATCCAAGTTGTTGCATATGCTTGGCCAGATACATGCCAAAGGGGGCACTGTACTCAATCATTGGTCTATGAGATCAGATTAAAGGGGGTCAATGACATCCCTGGAAGAGAAGGCTTTTTTATAGGATTTGTTTATAATCTGCGTGATATAGGAGGGCTTTTTAACCACTATGGACACATGTTGGTCTAATGTTAGGCTACTATCCACATATGTTCCCAAATCCTAATGTAAAAGGTTGACTTTTATGAGCATATTGTCAATGTTATACTTTTCTGAGGTGGTGGGTTTCCCAATGGATTCGATAATGCACTTTTTCACATGTAGTATTACTCCATGGCTCCAGCATGTTATTTTTTGAGACAAGCCTTCCTGCAGAATCGTTGAGTCATTTGGGGATTCAGTGACTGCTCTTAACCTGTAGTAATTTGCAGACTTTGCCAGCCAGAGACCGTTAGTATTTGCCTTCACTTTAGGGAAGTAGATACTAAACAGGAGAGGTCCCAGTACTGAACCCTGTGGGACACCACTGGCGACTGGGCGGTTTGTGCAGAGCCAGATCATGGTTAAATAGAGCCCTAAGCCAGGTAAAGGACTAGCCAACCCAGCCATACCAATATCCCATTACTTGGCTGTGTCTACTCAGTTACCCTAAACACTGAACAAACCTGTCAATTTGTATACTATTTTCTTCTTTATGTTTGCGCTGATCCCATAAATTTATATTTGATTATATTTGGTGCTCATATATATCTTTCTTCTTCTTTGGCTGCTCCTGTTAGGGGTTGCCACAGCAGATCAACTGTTTCCATTTCCTCCTGTCCTCTGCATCCTGCTCTGTCACACCAACCACCTGCATATCCTCTCTTACCACATCCATAAACCTTATCTTAGGCCTTCCTCTTTTCCTGTTACCTGGCAGCTTCATCCTTAGCATCTTTTTCCCAATATACTCTGCATCCCTCCTCAGCACATGTCCAAACCAATGTAATCTTGCCTCTCTGGCTTTGTCTCCAAACCTTCCAACCTGAGCTGACTCTCTAATATACTTATTCCTAATCCTGTCCATCCTAGTCACACCCAGTGCAAATCTTAACATCTTCAACTCTGCCACGTCAAGCTCTGACTCCTGCCTTTTTGTCAATGCCACTGTCTCCAACCCATATAACATAGCTGGTCTCACTACTCTTGTAGACCTTCCCTTTCACTCTTACTGATACTCATCTGTCACAAATTACTCCTGACACTCTTCTCCATCCACTCCATCCTGCCTGTACTCTCTTCTTCACCTCTCTTCCACACTCACCATTACTCTGAACTGTTGATCCCAAGTATTTAAATTCATTCACGTTTGCCACCTCTACTCCCTGCATCCTCACCATTCCTCTATCCTTCCTCTCATTCACACACATATATTCTGTCTTAGTCCTGCTGATCTTCATTCCTCTTCTCTCTAGAGCATATCTCCACCTCTCCAGGGTCTCCTCCACCTGTTCCCTACTCTCACTACAGATCACCATGTCATCTGCAAACATCATAGTCCACGGGGACTCCTGTCTGATCTCGTCTGTCAACCTGCCCATCACCATTGCAAATAAGAAAGGGCTCAGAGCTGATCCTTGATGTAATCCCACCTCCACCTTAAATGCATCCATCACTCCCACCGCAGACCTCACCACTGTCACACTACCCTTGTACATATCTTGTACCACTCTTACATACTTCTCTGACACTCCCAACTTCCTCATACAATACCACAACTCCTCTCTAGGCACCCTGTCATATGCTTTCTCTAAATCCACAAAGACACAATGCAACTCCTTCTGACCTTCTCTGTACTTCTCCATCAACACTCTCAGAGCAAACATCGCATCTGTAGTGCACTTTCCTGGCATGAAACCATACTGCTGATCACTAATCATCACCTCCCTTCTTAACCTAGCCTCCACTACTCTTTCCCATAACCTCATGCTGTGACTGATCAGTTTAATCCCTCTGTAGTTACTACAGCTCTGCACATCACCCTTATTCTTAAAAATCTGTACCAAAACACTTTTTCTCCATTCCTCAGGCATCTCACTTTCCAAGATTTCATTAAACAATCTAGTTAAAAACTCCACTGCCATTTCACCTAAACACCTCCATGCTTCCACAGGTATGTCATCTGGACCAACAGCCTTTCCGTTCTTCATCCTCTTCATAGCTATCCTTACTTCCTCCTTGCTAATCCACTGCACTTCATGATTCACTATCCGCACATCATCCAACCTTCTCTCCCTCTCATTCTCTTCATTCATCAACCCCTCAAAGTACTCTTTCCATCTGCTCAACACACTCTCCTCGCTTGTGAGTACGTTTCCCTCATTATCCTTTATCACCCTTACCTGCTGCACATCTATCACCCTTACCTGCTGCACATCTTTACTAGTTCGGTCCCTCTGTCTAGCCAATCAGTATAGGTCCTTTTCTCCCTCCTTAGTGTCCAACCTTTCATACAACTCTTCATACGCCTTATCCTTAGCCTTCGCCACCTCTCTCTTTGCCATGCACCTCATCTCCTTATACTCTTGTCTACTTTTTTCATCTCTGTGACAATCTCACTTCTTCTTCACCAACCTCTTTCTCTGTATACTCTCCTGTACTTCTTCATTCCACCACCAGGTCTCCTTGTCCTCCTTCCTCTTTCCAGATGTCACATCAAGCACCCTTCTAGCCATCTCTCTTACTAGCTCTGCTGTAGTTACCCAGCTATTTGGTAACTGCCACCCAGTGCCTGTCTTAACTCTTCCCTGAACATCACCTCACAATTACCCTTTTTCAATTTCCACCATTTGATCCTTGGTGCTGCCCTCACACTCATCCTCCTCTTCTTGATCACCAATGTCATCCTACAAACCACCATCCTATGCTGCCTAACTTCACTTTCCCCTGCCACCACTTTACAGTCTCCAATCTCCTTCAGAGTGGCCCTTCTACATAAGATATAATCCACCTGTGTGCATCTTCCTCCACTCTTGTATGTCACCCTATGCTCCTCCCTCTTGTTAAAATATGTATTCATCACAGCCATGTCCATCCTTTTCGCAAAATCCACTACCATCTGACCTTCTGCATTCCTTTGCTTAACACCATACCTACCCATCACTTCCTCGTCCCCTCTGTTCCCTTCATCAACATGCCCATTGAAATCTGCTCCAATCCCCAGTCTCTCACCCTTGGGTACAGTCATCATCACTTCATCCAACTCACTCCAAAATGTTTCTTTCTCATCCATCGCACACCCAACTTGTGGAGCATATGCACTAACAACATTCATCATTACACCATCAATTTCCAGCTTCATAAACATCACTCTATCCGACAATCTTTTCACTTCCAAAACACTCTTAGCATACTCTTCTTTCAGGATAATGCCTACGCCATTTCTCCTCCCATCCACACCATGATAAAACAATTTGAATCCACCTCCGATACACCTAGCCTTGCTCCCCTTCCATCTGGTCTCTTGCACACACAATATACCAACCGTCCTTCTGTTCATCATATTAGCTAGCTCCCTCCCTATACCAGGCATACTGCCAACATTCAAAGTTCCGACCCTCACTATCACAGTCCTAGCCCTTACCTGCCTTCAGGCATGCCTTCCACCTCTTCTCCTCCTTCAGCCAACAGTAGCCCAATTTCCACCAGCACCCTGTTGGCCAACAATACTGGTGGCAGTCGTTGTTAACTCGGGCCTCGACCGATCTGGTATGAGTTTCTGTACAGTTTTCTGCATGTGTGATGTGGCACAATTTTATGCCGGATGCCCTTCCTGATGCAACCCTCCCCATTTATCCGGGCTTGGGACCGGCACAAAGAAATGCATTGGCTTGTGCATCCCCAGTGGTGCTCATATATATATATATATATATATATATATATATATATATATATATATATATATATATATATATATATGTGTGTGTGTGTGTGTGTGTGTGTGTATATATCAGATGATGTATTTTATATATACATATATATATATATATAAAATATATAAATATATATATATATATCTATATATATATATATATATATATCTATATCTATCTATCTATCTATATATATATATATATATATATATATATATATATATATAATATATAGTTTACTATCAAAATTGCGAACGGCACTACGTCGACTGTTATATACTTGAACATGGAAGTTCGAAATCGGTAATGTCGAAGACAAAATAATCAATCGAGGAATGGTTTTAACATGGGTCGAGGTAGGGGAGGTGTTTGTAGTTCGGAATGCTACTGAACACCTACCTCGACCCATGTTAAAACCATTCCTAGATTGATTATTTTGTCTTCGACATTACCGATTTCGAACTTCCATGTTCGAGTATATGACAGTCGATGTAGTGCCGCTGCACCATAATATATATATATATATATATATATATATATATATATATATATATATATATATATATATATATATATATATATATATATATATATATATATCTGCAGAGAGAGACTGACAGGTAAATACAAGAAAATAAATGTATCTTCTGAAGACAGGCAGACAGCAGAGTTAGATCAAATAGAATTGTCACTGGTATATGCTACTATACACATCTGTATAGCACTTGTAATATTTTATATATATCATAGTTAAAATTCAAGACACATTATTCCTACTTACTGTTAGAAGACTAAGGACAAATAAACTCCTTGGTTAGACTTTGACTTATATCAACAAATAAGTATGGAAGGATTGGAAAAATGACCTTATCAACACAGACAAATTTCAGATGTACCAAAATCAAAGATGTACTAGAATAGTCAATACAAACAGAATAAAAGCTATTTACTGTGCATAAGCTCAGGAAGCACACGTTTGACAGCCAAAAACATTTTGGAACACTTAAGGAAATGTTTTTCAACTGAATTATTCCCAAGTTGTAGTACAGATAATTAAGTAAATACAGATTTACTGAAAAACTATTAAAGAACACCTTTCTCACCCCTGACCCTGCTGCTTGCTGTAATATGTTTAACTGCCATTTGTAGGATGTTAGGCTGCACTAATGAGTAGGTGGCTCATTTGCTGGTGACAGTATTTTGCAGTTATTTTCATACCTGTTTTGGTATGAGAGCCTGGAAGTAAACAAAAGGCAATAGTAACTGACTGATCAGATATGTGTCTACATTAAAATTGTTACTTTGGTCAGTTTGGTTAGCACTGCAGAATTTTGGGGTCTAGATAATAAGCATTTTGATTTTACATGGAAGCTAAGTACCTATTATTTTGTTTACTTGAAGCAGGTTCAAGAAGATTTTGAGTCTTTGTAGTGTTGTCCAAAATTGTTTGGTCATCTTTAGTGAAAATTCTGTTTTTTCCTTTATTTTACAAACAAATCAATCAGTCATTCAATCAACTAGTCTATCTGTCTATCTGTCTATCTATCTATCTATCTATCTATCTATCTATCTATCTATCTATCTATCTAAATGCGGCTTTGGATTTGTTGAAATCTATGTTGTACACTTAAGATTTTTCCATATGCGAAGCATTTTTAGGCATTGTTTGGATGTGCTTCGCTTTGTTTCCAAGCTTTATCTCATTGTTTGAGTAATTGACTAATGTCCTGTGTTAGAGTTATTTCTTACTCGTCTATTTTAGTGGGAACAGTCTATTTTCACTGAGATCTATAATGATAAGTATTCTCAATCATTACATTCCAGTTGCTGTATTTGAGTTCTACATCTAAGAGGTGTCATAATGACTTAGGAAAGACTCTGTTGTATCTTAAAGTTAGCTCTGTTTTATTCTACTGGGTAGTGAGCAAGTAAACTATTTGGTAAGAGAGTGAAGTCTTTACATTTTTCTAGAATGCTGATTTATAACTAAATCAATTAAGACTGCAGGTAATAATTGCTTACAAGTTGTTTTACTATTTGAGTTGGGCCTTGGGTTTTAATCTGTTTTTACGATTATTTTATAGTGGCCTATATGGTTTAGTTGTAGGCCCCCCAAAATTATAAGCAATGAGCTGGTTGATTGTTGTTGTATGAGGTATATGTGATGGTTGTAATGTTATGCAATGGCTTATTAGATGGTAATTTTAAACTCTGTGTTCTGTGACATCTACTGTACTGGCTAATTTATTAAGCCCACTTGATCTCAATTTTCCTTGTTGGTCTTCAATCACAAGTATAACAAAGTTCTGTTAAGACTGATGCATTTTTCAGCATTCACAACAATGAAATGTTTAAAGGCTGCATTGTCATTTATAGCTGACAAAGGAAGGATTTCAATAGGCTTTTTACTCCACTAATTTGAATTGGTGGAACTAAGAAAATATGTATCACTGACTTTGTGCATTCTTGTAAAATACAGTGAACAAGAACCATGCTTCAAACAGCTCTCTCTGTTCCTTAGGTTTATGATGCATTTTCACACTGGATCTTCATTTCATAACTGTCCTCTTTTTTCAAGCATACAACCTTTTAATAAAGTCATCTGGAACTTCTGGTGGTCTTATTCTCCATTTCTTAGTGGGTCATCTGTAAGCTGTCAGTTTAGATCTTTCTTGTTACTGTGGTGATGGGATGCTGAAAGGAAGCTCACAAATTTACCAGATGCATCTATTACTAGGGGCACTGATATCCACTTCCCCAAAAAATTCCATTTTCATGAGATGGAATTTGGGAATTATATCTATTATTTTAAAGTGTAATTTCTGGACTTTATTTCATTATAATTTTCTAGGGCCTATTTATGTATATGTGTATGTGCTTGTGTATGTATATGTATGTAGGTGTAGATATATATATATATATATATATATATATATATATATATATATATATATATATATACATACATGCATATAAATACACACACACACACACACACACACACACACACACTCACATATATATATATATATATATATATATATATATATATATATATATAAGGAATTTGTCCTTTCCTCACTGTTGTGCAATCCCGGAGTATATGTAGTTAGCAGGGGATACTGGGGTGCAGGGAGATATGCCTCCTTACAAAAAAATAATGTGATTTTTTTCCCAAAGGTTTGTGCTTTGATCTTAAAAGATCGATTGTTTTCCATTCGTTCTTTTGAGCGTACAGTATTTGATGAGACAATCATGTATTTATATGCAAAATTAAAGTGGATTCTGTATACAGAGCATTCAGTATAGTAAGTTGACAGTATTATAAGTAGCAACTATGAGAAGAAATAATGTTTGCGGTCAATGAGTGTTCTGGCCTAAAATGCAAAATTCTATGAAACTCCTGTGCTTTCCTAATACTCAGGCAGTCTAACTTTGGGATTTACCAGTAATTTTCCCAGAAACATTGAAAGTCAGGATCATAACCTGGGGTCAAGAAACATGCCTTGAACAATTTCAAGAGGTCTATTGTGGGTAAAGCTTGTAATGAAATGTGTCCCAAGGTTTATAATCAATTAATTAGGTGGAAATTCACAGCTCATTTCAATCCTAATTAAAAACTCATCTCAATCAGGTCATATGACCTTTGAAGAAGGAAATTCCACAGATTTGGCATGGAGTGTAATGAGGAAAATGGACAAATACAGAGGATGCAAGCAACTCAGCATGTGCTAATTCATAACTATATGGGAAGCCAAGCCCACCACTGTAAAGGTCCATTGCAATGTTTAAATCTTTTTTGTGACAATAAAAATGCATGGAAATGGTGTAAGAGATGGTATAAAAAAGGAGAGCAGTCGGAGGAGCACATACAAGAGAAAAAATAACAGTAGTGGTGAAAGGAAGGGAGGGCAGACTTTTTATGGGACAGGCACCCACTTTTTTAAGAAGGGGAAACTGAGGAAGGATATGAGAGAAGGTAAAAGTATGGTAAGAGAATCAGAGTGAGAAGCAGAGACACATACATGCAAACGTACAACAGACACAAAGGATGACAGGAGAGGTTTGGGTACATTAAGGGTTGGGAGAACAGTGGAATTAGAGTCACACAAACAAAGGAAGGACACTAGTGTTGAGGAGGACTGGACAACAAACAGGGGAAGCCAATGACACACAAGGGACGAGAACACCAGGTTGGGGGAATAGGGTGGGTATGACCTTCTGTACCACACTTCCTGTGTGATATCTAGATGAAGGTCAGACAGCAGCATGACCACCCTGTCTAGTGGGACCACATAAGGTGGTGATGGTAATAACAGTGATACAAGTCTATTGGTCACAAGAGGCCCCTTTCTAGGAGGCCAATGCAGGCTTTCAGCTGCCAGTCTATCAAACTGCCCATGCCTGAAATACTTGTATGTATGTATGTGTGTATATATTTTGAATGCAAATATAATTACCATGAAAGTAAATAATATGTACCACTGTGCCTATAAAGCCTCTCCATTTGCCTTGGATTCATAAGGTACTTCTCCAGTATAGCCCTGATCTAGAAGAAAAAAATTAAGTTATATGTTTATAATAAACACATTTATTAATTAGAAAACAAATAGGAATGTGCAGCAAAGATAGATACTTACAACACATCTGACGTGCCTTTATTCTTACTTTTTCTTCCCACCAGCTGAGAAGGTGAGGATGACACTTCCTCAGGTTACTGTAGTGGTGCCATCTCTGTGAATTAGAGTGAAGTATGTCAGTGACTTCAGACACCACCCTGACAAAACTGTACCAGGCATATATTTTTCATATTTTGGACCCACACAAGAGTCCCCAGTCAGGCACTCCAAGAGTACTAATCAGATGTTTTCTTAATTTGTGACAAATGTACTTCATCCCTACTGAAATTTTAGAGGCCTCTTCTACTCAACATTTAAGATCACTGTGGAAAGTATCTTCCACATATCTAACAAGTGAAACTGATCACATCAGTGTATCTCATTTTGATGGCTTAGTAATATATCTTATCATAGGCCCTTGTTAACATTCACAACATATCTATATACCTATATGTGTTAAAAAACAGTAAAATATCATCATATGTTTATATTTTTAAGGTGTGGTTGAATCATTCCACAATACAGCCTTAACTTCATTTGCAATTGTAAATTGTTATATGCTTTGATTTTTCTGAAATGCCTATAAATTATTAAGAAACTCAGAGCCATGAGATGTTTGCAGTTTCTTAGGTGTGCACTCCCCCAGAGTGAAGCTTTCTTAAAGCTTCTGAAGCACATTTACCAGATTTATTTTTAATATTTTTGTCTATGCACTGTTTGGGCAGGATATCAATAACTATTTAAATAATCTGAAACCCATCACTGAGGTTTGAAAGGCTTGACATCAGCAAGATCAGCCTGCCACTGTGCATCAATATTGCTTAGAGCCACTCTGCTTCTAAAACATGGTGCCAAGTAGCTTTGTTCATAGTGTAAGCATATTGTACAGATCATAAGATCATAGGATCACAGGAATTAGAAGACAAGTGAGTCCAGAGACCATTTGCTCCTTGCCAATGGCCACCGTCAAGTTACACATTCCCCCTTGTCTTGAAAGGCAAAGCAGGTTTGCCTAGAAATTAATTAGCAGATACTCATCTAGTTATCAAGACTAGTTATGAATGATGCAAGGATGTTGCTTTGGTTGAGTTGTAATGATAATGTATTGCTGACATGGGGAAAACATTAGGTAATAAATCTGTCCCTACAACAAATTTAGTTCATATGTTGGTGGAAATGTTAAGTTCTTAGCTCTAGTATTTGTGGAGCTGTTGGTCTTGTGGAGATACAAGATATCAAGGAAGCAGAGTCTCTAATGTCAGGGATGAACATTTTGATACCTGATTGCAGATAATAGTTTTATTACTTCCGTTAGCAGCATCATGCAGCTCTTTATACACCCCAAACTGCTCAACATTTCTGGATCATTATATATTTTTCTATGTTTTATTTTTTTCAACAATCTTCAATAGTCTTCATTTGACTCAAGCAGTTTACTAAAATTAAATCCATACTTGTTCAAATTTTATTACGTTTTTATTATAATTTACTTAGTAGAAAGCTATACTTCCTCCATGTTACAAAAATATATACAACTTGTCACAATGATTTGGTGAATACAATATACCTTTCAAATTTCACAACAGAAAATACAGTCCTTTTAATGCTGCATAATCAAAAAGCCGACTGTAGAGTGAAGTGCATAGTTATATAAAAACTCTTTGAGGCTGGTGCTTTAAAGTGTAATGAAAGATAACAGCAATGCATGCCAGTGCTACCAGGACACAGGCCTATGCATTTTTGTTTAAGCTCTTCAAGAGTTAAGGACATAACAGTTTTTTTATGGATTCCCACATATCATATCAGTGTTTATACTCTAGATCAGGCTACCACCTCTACTCAATGAACATCTTTTTATTTAAATTTAACTAATTACAGGCTGAATAAAACATAATGTTTTACAGTTGGGATATTTTGATAGCTTTTGAGGGACATTGTCAATAATCTGAACAGTTATCATATTCTTCAAGACTTGCATTTTTTTTCAACAATTCTTTAGTACATTATCAGGAAGTTACTCATCTGAAAAGTTCCTACTGTGTACCACTGTATTCTTCAATAAAACTCCCAATGTCATACTGGTACACAGCTTCCTCTCTGCACAGGGCTTCCAAAATGGCTGCCCTATGTGACAGCTTCTTCAGCATTTTCTTCTAGGGTCGCACTTAGTTGCACATATATATGAAAATGTTCCTTTTCGATGCATGCTAACTGATTATATTCCTTTAACGTGTCATATATTGCACGCACTGTGTCAAAATATGATGTAGTATACTCAAGTCTCCAAGCTGTTGCTTCAGTTAGTAGTATTAAGAAATGCCGTCTCAGATGCAGATAATTCTGGAAATACTGTGACTGAGTGCTCCTCTTCTGGCTCATATATACAGTTGTGCCTTCTTTGAGAAGCAGCGGCAGTTCTAGACCCCCTCAACTTAGGTGCTTTGTAACAAGTTATTGTAGTGGTTCTATAAGAATGCCTTATACCAAGTCCATCATAATAACTGTTTCAGTCTGCACTGGACTAAGCACTGCAAACATACCAGCATGTTTATCAAAATGTTTTGCGAAACTCAGCATGTCTTCCTTTTTCCAGAGATCTTTGTTAGTAATATCATATGCTGTGAAATTCTGCACATCACTTCAACAGTTCTTCATGAAGTGGTCTGTTCTGGGAGCCATCAACATCCCTTCCATTTGTCTCTTCTTCTTTTAACCCATGGAAACCTCAAAAAACAAAGTGCTTGCAATGCTGGGCCCTACACATGTTTGGTTCTGCACATGATCCCTTGTGGCTATTGCACATGCTCATCTGGAGCTACAGCACATGCTCACCTGTGGCTACATCACATGCTGCTTGCTGTGCTACATCGTTGTCATACACAGCCCATGCTGGCTGTCAGTATAGTAGCACAGTAAGCTTCCAGTCTCACCCAGGACGACCAAGCCAATGTCAGCTGTTCGCTCACACCTTCCTGGACTGGCTTTTTCTGCAACTGCCTCACCAATCAATTCTGGATTATCTGGGTTACATTTAGGATTTTATTGCTATGCGTCATGGAGCAGATCTGGCTGCTTTGCTTTATGTTGGCAGAACCAGAGGATGAGAAGATGATGTCTATATTACAGCAGCTGTTTTTTTAGGTCAGCTTTACATCAAAGTGATGCACCGCTGACTGTAATTATGTTGTTAACAATAGCAAATTGCATGGATACAATGAATTAGCTAGCTATGTCCAATGATGTGACATGTTACATGTTTTACAGATTGTCATGCAACATCCTAGCCTTCCAGGATGCACATATTCGGTTCTTGATATTGATATTTTGGCATCATTGGGCATTTTGCAATCTCCATTCTGATTGCAAACTTTTTTTTTTTTACTTTGAAACAAAGAAAGGAAAATTATTGCTACAGCAATGAACCATTTTGATAATAAACTTTATTCAATATGTACACAGGGGCACAACTGATCATAAAGAAACATGAAAGATGAATGTGTAGCCATCTTTTGCAGTGCAAACTGACACTGGACCTACATTGTTCTAGATACCATTCTAAGGTCTGTCAGAAGAAGGAATATTATTTGTCCAGGGTGATTTCAAACACTGGTAGTTAACTGGCTACACTTTTCTATGGGATCAGCAGATTGATGTCTATGCTGTCTTATCATTTTGAAGGCTTTTACTTCACATGATTGTGAATTGGCTTCTCAGTCCTCCACAGCCCAAGGTAGACTCCATTAGGCAAAAGGCTAACCCAGGAATGCACAGTGGACTTATATTTGACCATAGCAATGATCCACTGGACTGGACGTGAGATGTGTCTGATGATCTTAATTTTACTGTGTTCATGCAGTGCTTCAAGTCTGTACAACTTCTGGACTAGACTCAGGGCCATTTAGGCTGTAATGTCTTGGTTGTATTTCCTTAGTGTTGACATCTTTAAAATTAGCTGATCATCCTTCAGGACTAGAACATTTTCATCCATCTTAAAAGAGGTGCTAATCACATCACTCCTCAAGAATTCTACTCTCGATCCTAGAATATGGTGAGTTACTGGCCTATCCCTAACCCTCTCTTTTTAAAGAAGGCTATAAAGAAAGTAGTAAGTAACCTGGTTTCATTCGTGACTCATGGACTCTGGCACCCATTTCATAGAGGTTTATGATCAGGTCACTAATAATAACCACGTCAAGAGGTGAATTTCATGGAATCCATTTTAAGAACACATACCTGAGGAAGATCATGTAATAGGCTTGAACACAAGTGCTTACATGTTTAATAAATTGTGGTTCTAGCCTTGCCTCGGAAGCTTCATTTTTTTAATTTGAAGGAGAGTTTGGCACCTCCATAACTATGCTGATAATACTCACTTATACCTCTACTTTCACCAGACCCTATAGAGGACTTTCAGTATAATATAATGCCTGCATTGGTAATAAATATGCACAGTCACAGTCAATGAAGACTGTGGCCATGGCCCTTCATGCCTCTTTAAGGTCATCCACATCTCCTGCCTTTGCCCTTCATATTGTGTATAGGGGACAGAGACTGAAGTTCACTTTGTTAGTTTAACATCTTGGTGCAATGCTTGATAATCATCTATCACAGGCCTGAGACCTCATCTGGTCATGCTGTCACCATCTGAAGAGCATCATTCATATTAAATATCTTACTCCATTTTTAATTTCTCCAAGTCTTTTGGGTTTCTAATACCATGATGGGAATGGACCCTATTCCTAAGTCAAAGTACGATTAAAGTTCATGAAATTAGTATTGTTTCACTCTTTGATGTCAGCCAAAAGTGCTCTTCGCAGCACCCGTAATGTGCCCACTAATGACTCCTTCTGCAATTCGTATGGTGTTACATAAATTGGTAACATCTAAATATGATTGTAAATTCATTTTTATAAGACCAGTTGCTCCTACTATTATTGGAACTGTCTGGGTATCTTTCTTCCACATGGCTTTCATTTCTGCCTGCAGATCAAGGTATATTATGACTTTGTGACTCTCTGTACACAAGACACTGTAGTCACTAGGTGTGGCGATTTCAATGATCAATGCTACTTTTGTCTTCTTTTCTTTGACCACTATATCTGGTTTTCTAGCATCTATCTTTTGAACTGTTGGTATTGGATGATCCTATGTGATATAAACTTTATCATTTTCTATGATTATTTGTGGTTCAGGTTTCCAGTGATTTTCAGCCACTTTGATATCATACTGTTTGCACAATCTCCAGTGTAACAGTCTCGCCACATTATTATGCCTTTCAGTATACAGTCCCTCTGCCATTAATGCATCACAACCAGCAACAAAGTATGTGACTGTTTCCAGTTCGGTTTTACAAAACCAACATATGTCTGTTTCTCCCACATGTTCAATGGACTTTGTAAACCAGTGTATATGTTGCCCACTATCTTGTGCTGCCAATATTAACCTTTCATTTCTTGATGTGAATTCACCTCTCCTTAACCATTCCTGCATTCGTTCTTGATCAACATGAGGCTCTTCCAGAAGTTTTCTATACTTGCAACTATGTTCATGTTTTTTCCACATTTCTTGCTTTCTCATCTGGTCCTTCACCTTATATTTTTTCTTTTGTTTTTTAGCACATTCAGTTGTTGCCTGGGTTTTATCCACTTCTGGTTTGATTTCCATTCCTGCTTGACGTCGATATGCTTCTGCTAAATTAAGCAGAGATTGGATCTTGTGAGGTCAGTAGATATGTGTGGAGTCCCACGGTTGCAGATCTATACATGTAATCAATTTCAAGGAGGCCCATCCCGCCTTCGGAACAGGGAATATATAATCTTGGTATACACTGATTTTTATAAATCATTTGGTGAGCATGAAGCATCCTTTTTCTTTTAATATCCAATCTATCCAAGACTTTTTGGGGCCAGTCAATCACTCCAAAACTATAAGTTAGGACAGGAAGAGAAAATTGATTTATGGCTTGGATCTTGTTCCTAGATGTCAATGCTGTTTTCAGGATTAATTTAAGTCTTCTAAAGTACTCCTTACTGAGCTTTATTCGCATTTGTTCATGTTTTATTGCTGATCCTTCATCAATTCCCAAGTATTTATACACTCCCTCTTGCTCAGGTTCTTTTATATCACATTCTTGTCCCAAACTGATGTGTTCCTGGTGCTGCAGTTTAAAGGTTGCTTTTGCACATTTATCAAAACCAAATGACATTCCAATATTTTTATTTTATTTATTTATTTTTATTTTACATTTGTTGACCGGGAGGATCCGACTGGATGCATGTCCATTTTCAGCGGAGGCCCGGGGAGAAAAGCTCCAAGCACATGTTACAGAACATTTGACTGACAATGAAACAAATTATACATTCAAAATAAGAGCATTCTAACTTATTCTTTAAATTTATTTTAATGTAAGAGGTTAGTAAGGAGAATAGAATAATTATGAATTATAGACAGTTGTGACAGTCTAGAATGGACTATCCCGGGTTTAGGCAGTGGCAGCCATTGAGCCCAGATGAGTTTTTAGCTTAGTTTTAAATTGACTTAAAGTAGTGATGGATATAATATCATGGGAAGTTTGTTCCAAATTTTACCTGCAGCGTTGGTGAGGAGTAAGTCTCCAGCAGAGTTATTAGTTTTGTGAGTTTGGATTAGGAGACGGTTGGATGATCTCAATGGGCGGGATTATTACAAAGGGAAGTAATGCTTGAGGGAAGAAGCATATACAGGGTTATAAATGATTTTGTGAGTAAGGACAAGAAGGTTGAAAGTAATTAGGTTAGGAAGCTCAGACCAGTTGAGTTTTGCTAAATTGAACAATGATGGGTCCTATATGGGGACCCAGTTACAAACCTTGCAATATGATTGTAGCATTTTGAGAGTTTGTTCATGACAGTTTTACTTATGTTATGAAGTAAGGGGACGAGTACAGGAGTGATGAGAGAAGGTGAGTCTGGGCAATGGCCATTTTAGCTTGGGGGTAAGGAAGCTTTTATTTTTATATAGAGAGCCTAGTTTCTTGTTAATGGTCTTAATCATTTGGTTGACGTGTATATCAAATTTTAGTTTGTTGTCTATGGTTACCCCTAGTAGTTTTGTCGAGAGGTCCGAGAAATTATGGTCCCATCCTTTGCTTGGATAGAAAATTAATGGGTAGGATTTTTTGTTGGTAGAAACAACAACATTTTAGTTTTTGGATTGAGAATCAGGCCGACTGGAGAGCCAGTTTTCTATCTTACTGAAAGTAGCCTGCGCTAGCACTTGTAGATCTGAAGCGGTAGTACCAGAGCAGATTAATGTGGAATCATCAGCATATTGTATACAACTGGCATTAGGAGTAACTGTATGCAGATCATTGATAAAATGGAGAATAATAGCGGTCCTAGAATAGATCCTTGAGGTACTCCTAATGTGTTGGGTAGTAGCTTAGAGAGTTTAGTCTGCCATAAAACTGCCTGTTTTCTGCCAGATAGATAGGAACTAAACCATTGTACAGCAATGGTGTCAAGACCTAGTGAAGGCAATGTATTGATTAAAAGTTTATGATCCACCATATCAAAGGCCTTTGACAGATCCAGAAATAGTGCTGATGAGAGATTGTTATTATTACGATGGGAGTTTATGGTGTTAGAAAAGACAAGGAGGGCTGAGGTGGTACTATGGAGAGGTCTGAAACCATGTTGGGTATCAGCCAGTAGTTGGTTGACCATTAGGTGTTGCATGAACTGTTTCTGAACACATTTTTCCATTATTTTTGCTAAAGGGGAAAGTATGGATATGGGCCTATAGTTAGAAAGATCAGTGGAAGTGCCTCCCTTGTGGAGAGGTATTACATATGATATCTTCCAGATCTCGGATAATGGCCTCTGCTAAGGAGCGTTGATGAGGATTGACACTGGATAAGCAATTACGCCAGCTGTTTTGCAAATATTCAGCTGGGAGTTGGACGGCTGAAAGTGTGGAGGGGTTTAGGTTTTTAATTAATTTACAAATAAAGGAAGTTGGAACAGGTTGAAAGGTAAGTAGGGGAATATTTTTTAGTGTTAGAGGTCAGAGGTCTGAAGGCTAGGAGGTAATTGATTATACAGAGTTTGTATTGTCTCAGTGAAGAAGTGGTTAAAACTATTGGAGACTTCGTCAGGGATTTATCAATGAGTGTGGCAGGGCAGGGGTAGTGGTGCGACCAGGATGAAGAAGATGATTTAATCCAGCCCAGAATTTTGTGGACAGTTTTGGTGGTCAGTTTGCAATTTACAATAGAATTGTCTTTATCTAGTAATATTTGCCTTTTAGTTTCATTCCTAAGTTGTCTGTATTTACTTTGGTCCAATGGGAGTTTGGAAGTACGCCAGACAGACCACGCCTTATTTCTAAGTTTTATTTTCAATCTAGTTTCTTTTGTAAGCCAAGGAACATCTACAGCTTTGGTTTTCTTTGAGCGAGTGGGTGCATGAAAATTAAGAATTTCTAAGAACTTTTGTTAAAGTAAAGCACAGCTTCATCTAGGGGTAGATGTTTTAGTAATGTCCAATTACATGAAGTTAGTTCTAGTTGTAGTTTAGTTAAGTCAAGTTTCTTTTTGTTTCTAACAGTTCTGATTGTGGGTTGCATGGGAATGGCTATCTTATGCTTAATGATGTAGGTGAGGTGGTGGTCACTTAAACTATCAGGAGGGTACCAGATGAGTAGTGATCGGGGTCCTTATTTATTAGTACCCAGTCGAGTATACTGTCTTTCTGGTTAGGTTTCCCTAGCCTAGTTGGAGTATTAATAGTTTGCTTGAAAGAGTAAAGGTTAATATGTGAGGAAGGAGCAGAGGGCGCACAGGTATTCCAGTCTATGTTAAAGTCTCCAAGAACTAAGGTCTCTTGGGGAGGTGAGACGATATCCAATGAAGGGTGTTTTCGAGGGTTTCTATGTTATTTCCTGGGGGAATGTACATACAAATAATATAGATAAATTTATTTCTATTAATTTGAAGTTTGGAAATTAGTATTTCTGCATTGTTAATTTGAGGTGGTTGCATAACATCAATAGATACAGTTAGATTAGATTTATAGAGTATGGCTACTCCACCTCCTTTCTTAGGAGCTCGGTCTCTACGATGAATATTGTAACCTGGGATTAGTATCTCATTATCGGTAGTTGTAGGTTTTAGCCATGTTTCAGTTAAACACAAGATCTCAGGGGAAAGGTCTACTAATACCGCGTGAAGTTCATGTACTTTGTTGTTTATGCTTCTGATGTTCAGATGACAGGTTAAAAGAGAGTTAGTAGGACGGGTAGTAATGGGGTTGGAACTAATATCAATGTAGGGAGAGGACTGCTGGTCATTGCTGGTGGGACCAGGGTTGGGGTGTATATCGCCATGAGGGAGCAGATTCAGTCTAAGTTTGGAGATAAGTTTTAGGAATTTGTCTAGAATTTTGTAAGAATGTTTTGACAACCTGCAGCTGTGCTTTCAGTTCCTCATCTGATGAGCTATACAGTTTTAAATCATCGACAAAGAGAAGATGAGAAGTCATTAGACTTTGTTATTTTCTACTAGCCAAATTGTAGCCATGGCCCAAGCTATTAAGTAAACAGCTTACTGGATTAGTGGCAAGGCAGAATAGCAACAATGACAGAGAGTCACCCTGGAATATCCCCGTTTGAATTTTTATCCCTGGGATAATAATCTGTCCTTTATCATGGCTTAATTGAAAAATGGTCTGCCACTGTTTCATAGTTACTGTAATGTAGTCAGTCAGTGTAGGTTGTATCTTATACATTATTAAGCGCTCTTTTATCCATGAATGTGTGATACCATCAAATGCTTTTTTGTAGTCAATCCATGCCATACTTAGATTCTTCCCCTTCTTACAGTTCTCCACTATAACTTTGTTTAACAACAAATGATCCTTTGTTCCACATGACTTTCTTTTGTTGCCCATTATTCTACTGCCATAATAGAGTTTTCTTCTAAATGACTATGAACTCTGTCGGCATCAATTCCCATGTATAGTTTATACTTCGTTGGAAGACAAGTTATTGGTCTATAATTTTTAGGGTAGCTTGCAGGTTCACTCTTAAGTAAGAGCATTGTTTATCCTTTTGTTAACCAGTGCAGTGTGTGTTCGGGGTGTGCATATAAATTGTTCTTACTCATGACTAAATCTTTGTGCAAAGAAGTTAATACTTTAAGCCAAAAGTTAGGTACTCCATCTGGGCCTGGAGTTTTCCAGTTGGAGGCTTTTCTCAACTTTGTTCCAATCTCTCTGGCTGCTATATCATCCCATTTCATATCCTGTACCTTTAAACTTCTTATTCTTTCTTTTACTTCTTCTGTCCATTTAGCATCTTTGTTATGTTCCACAAGATCTTCATAGATACTTCTCCAAAATGTATCTACTTCCTCTTTCTTTGGCGGTCTTTCAATTCCTTTTACCTTATTTTCCAATTCTCTATAAAACTTTTTTTGGGTCATCAATAAATTGCTTATTTTGTGCTTTCCCCTTATATTTATCTTCATATCTTCTAAGTCTTTCCACCTGTTTTAAAATTTTTAGTTTGTTATGTTCAATAGTGGATAATAGATCCTGGCCTGTTCTAATACTGTGCATTGCTTTTATCACATCTATCTTTCTTAGTATTTCTGTTGTTCTATTCCCTCTTCTATAATCTTCTAACAATGACACTTCTTGTCTTAGCTACTTTATAGTTTTCTCGATTCGATATTTCCATGATAGTATTCACTTTCTCTTTTCCCTCGCTACCCTGTGTTCCTGTGGTAGAATTTTATCAGTTATTAATTTAGCAGCACAGTAATATATTCTGTTTACTTCTGTTATATCTCATGGATCTCTATGGGCAGTCCTAATTACTGTGTTCATTTGTTTTATGAAGCTTCTGACTTTTGGGGGTTTATTAACCTTCTACAGTCCATTTCTCTCATTAATCTTGATATATCTGTCTTTGTCTATTAAATCAAGCAACTCTTCTCTTAATTCATTTTCTTCCATACTGAGGGCACATCCCTTGTTTTTCGTTTCCTGCGGGCATTTTATAGAAAGTTCTATAGCATCTTCCTGTGGCACATTCTCTTCAGTTTCATCCTGTGTCATCTGTTGTTCTGTCATATGGGAACTCACTGGCCTATCACTCCTCAAATTTGACTGCATCAGAGTTTTCACAGTTTCCTGTTCCTTTCCTTGCTGTCTAGCTTCAAATGAACATTTATGCTGGTTTCCTGTGGAAGGCTCCAAAATATCTTGATATGGCACCTGACCAATTGCTTCATGTTCTACTGGTTTCCCCTTAACTTGGATATCCATTGCTCTATCCTGTTGTGGTGCTTTCTGTATTCAATTTACTACACTGAATCCTTCTCTTTGTGGCTGTTCCATTACCTCAATTTCTATTTCTTTGAATTCTCCATTACTAATCTCTTTTTCTACTTTTCCTCTTAGTCTTCTTATTTTTGTATTGTAAAGTTTTCCATATCCAGATTCCTTTCCCTATATTTTTCTTCAAATATCTTTGGTGCTGCTCCTTTTGTATTGGTTAGTTTTGTTTTCTCCTTTGAATAAATATTACACCATATTAAATCTCTTTTCCTTTCCCCATCCACATTTCTTCTTCATGTGTCTCCCGATCTTCTTGCTTTTCCTTATTCTGGGGACTCACTCCATCATGCTGTGACGTAGTCTGTTTTAGACCTTCTACATTAAATCCTTCACTTTGCCGGCACTCCTTAACTTCAACTTCTATTTCTTTAAATTCTGCTTTACTAAACGCCTTTTTTACATTACATCTTTGTGCTATTAATCTTTTTATTATGAAATTTTCCATATCTGGATGCCTTTGCCTGTATTTCTCTTCGAATATCTTTGAGACTCCCTTCTCTATATTAGTTAACTTGGCTTTCTCCTTTGCATAGATATTGCACCATATCAGATCTCTCTTTCTTTCCCATGTCCATATTTCTTTTTTATATTTTTCAAATATCTCTAGGTTTTGTTGTTTATATTTTCTCACTTCCTCAGATGCTCCTTTTTCCAAACAGATCAAAATTTATTGATCTATGCACTGTTTTTCAAAAATCTGTTGTATTAATGAATGCAAGTTTTTATTTGAAGCTTCCGACAGTTTTTCCTGCGGAAATATTTTTCTTTCCTCTAATTTCTCTCTTATTATTTTGTATATCTTGTGTCTGGAAGTTCTGGGCTTTTTACATAATAGTAACAATACATAATTTCTTTCTTATCCTCAATAGTCCACTCTATTGTCTTCATGGCTCTTCTTTGGCCAGTCATTTTTTGTAATTTTTGTGGACTGCTACTTCCTTCTACAACAGGGGGGCCATCCTCCCCCTGAGCCTGGCCTGGCCCCATTGTAGGAATGTTTCCATATTTTGAGGATTCTACACTGTCATTTTTTCCAGTCCTTGCACCAATGGGCCTACCAGGATTGGGCACGTTTTTATCCTGGGTCTTGTGCACCCAGCTATCTTTTTTATTTTTGATTTACTTCTGTCCATGATATATGCTATATAAATGCAGTCTATATATCAGTGTCACCTTGGTGAGATTTTGTGAAAAACAGGGTCCACCTCATGAAGGTACACACCATGACTTGAGGATGAATTCAGTTTCAGCACTACTATTCTGCTTTGCTTGCTGACTTTTCATCTTTCCATCAGAACCCAACATCTGGTCACGCTGTCACCATCTCAGGAGCGTCATTCATATTAAATACCTTATTCCATTAGTGGACCTTCCTATTGTCATACAAGCTCTAGCATTTTATTTTCTGGATTATTGCAATATCCTTTTTATTAGACTTTCAGATACAAAGCTCAAAAGTCTGCAGTAGATGTATAATTTTGTAATGAGGCTTCTGACTGTGGCTTCAAGATGTAGCCTTATTACCTGCTCTCTGCTCTCATTGTGGGTTAATTTCTCCAAGTTTTTTAGTTTTCTAATACCATGATGGGAATGGACCCCATTCCTAAACCAGGGTATAATTAAAGTTCATGAAATTAGTATTGTTTCAGTCTTTAATGTTATCCAAATTTGCAGCATCCACAATGTCCCCAGAACTGACTCCTTCTGCAATTCATACTGAGTTACTTCTATTGATAGCATATATTTAAGACTTTGTGTCTCTCTTAAAATATATACTAGTAACAAATGGTTGTTTAACTGTAAATATCGAACACTGGTTCTTACATTGATTTGGTCCCTGACTGAGTTCATCTTTGCCATCAGTCAACATTCAGTAAAATTTCTAAAGGTTGCACATTCATAGAAGTCTGTGCACCATGATGAGTGTATGTAATGATGTAACATTCCAGCTACCTAAGTGTGAGCATGCTCTAAACCTAGCAATTTTTTTCACAGTTTGGAACATGGCCCTCACAATTTATTTCCACAAGTCTGTTTGGGCCAGCAGGTTCTGGTATAAGAGAGTTGATTGTTATTTTCCCAAATGAGGACTTACACTTTAGGAGGTATGGATATCAAGCTGATATTTCCTGCTTACTGAGAGCCTGCGTTATGAATGCATTATCTCACTTTTATGGTGCAGGCTATCCCTGCAGTGTGCTGCTCTTATCAGGTATGCATTTGTGAGCCAGCTTCCAGTCCGTCAATACCACTGCTCATCAGTTGCATATTTACCTATGTGTGATATCACACATGAGCTTACTTCAAGGGCTAGTGAGGGATACTGGACTTTCTCACATCATTGCTTGTATCAGCTTATACTGGCCTCAGACTTTCAGTCTCTGTCCCTCAAGATTAATTCCTTGAAAAGAGGGCTAAGAAACCCAGGACAATTTCCCTCTATGGCATTAAGGATGTTATGTGAGCAGCCTTGAGACAACTTGCCTATGCCCTTTCACCCTCCCAGGAAGTCAGGTGTTCTACACAAGCATACATCTGAGTGGGTTGTGCAGTTGTGCAAACATCTTAGTGCTGACTTCTGCTTGATCTCATCGGTCTAGCATATGCTCCCCAAGACCACAATGTGTTGACCGTCCCTGGCCTGGCAATCAAGGAGCCTCAATCCTCACCACTAACACCAGGAAGATCGTCTCCTAGAAGAGGAAAGGATAACTAATACACACAGTAAAGTACAATTTCCCTTAAGTGCACACAGAGATCACAGTCAGTCTGGAGCTGGCTGCTCCCTTGCTCACCAGGTCGCCAATAAGACTCCCCACTGGCATATGGGGTCCAGGTCTCAGCCTAACTGGGCAAGCTAGAATTCCAGTACCCTCTCTGTCCAACCAGCACTTCATTTCCCTGACACAACACACACACACACACACACACACACACACACACACTTTGAGATAAGTATTTACACTGGGAAAGGCTGAC
Source organism: Protopterus annectens (assembly GCF_019279795.1). NCBI lineage: Eukaryota > Metazoa > Chordata > Ceratodontiformes > Protopteridae > Protopterus > Protopterus annectens. Next base: position 1,036,510,105 of record NC_056747.1, on the reverse strand, counting down.
ACAGATTCTCCAGCTGTTCCCCTTTACCCAGACTATATGGTAGTAATTACTGCCATCCAGTTAATAATATCAGCTATTAAAAGGTCTCAATTATTACTGTGCAATATTAATATCCAATGGTAATGTGACTATACAGACTAAGGCTTATTGGAAGGGCTTAGACATTAAACTCTATAAATATATAATGTACTCTAAAGCATACTTAATTTCTACACAAACCAGCCACAGGCAGAAGGTTTTAAAAATATTTAATAGTAAATAATTAAAACACAAGACAAATCTACTACACCACAGAGATATCTAAGAGTTCACAGATCACACAGAAACTTATAATAATATCGTAGGAAAGATCTGATTACACAGAAAAATACTTAGTCTAACTTTCTAATCTTTAGCTAATCTTAAAGAAAACACAGTGCTACAATCCTACTTACATACATAAAGAGCATAGGCAGTGCTGGTAAGTTAGATGTCCAGATCAAAATGCTCCAGTTCTCTTGTGAGAAATAGTATTTAAACATTACTAACAAACATGTCTCTAAGGCCCTCCCAAAATTACATCATTTTTGACACTTAGTTTTTCCCAGTATTCATATTGCATCATCTTAACATCTGGTCTGAGTTCTCAGGCCACAAACTGCATTATTTAGCAATCTAACACCTGCACAGAAACTTACAACAATAGAATACATTTCACATGTATATACTAACAGAAATTAAAGCAATAAAGCACCTTCCACATCTAAATTCTAGTCATAAACTCTAGCCAAACACTGGGCATGAAATCTTCATCCGGCCAAATTCTAACATGAAAGGATACAGCATGTTTCACTGGGCCAATAGAGTGCAATGTCACATATTTTGCAGTTCCACAAAATCATCGGCAAAGAGAAGATGAGAAGTCATTAGACTTTGTTATTTTCTACTAGCCAAATTGTAGCCATGGTCCAAGCTATTAAGTAAACAGCTTACTGGATTAGTGGCAAGGCAGAATAGCAACAATGACAGAGAGTCACCCTGGAATATCCCCGTTTGAATTTTTATCCCTGGGATAATAATCTGTCCTTTATCATGGCTTAATTGAAAAATGGTCTGCCACTGTTTCATAGTTACTGTAATGTAGTCAGTCAGTGTAGGTTGTATCTTATACATTATTAAGCGCTCTTTTATCCATGAATGTGTGATACTATCAAATGCTTTTTTGTAGTCAATCCATGCCATACTTAGATTCTTCCCCTTCTTACAGTTCTCCACTATAAATTTGTTTAACAACAATTGATCCTTTGTTCCATATGACTTTCTTTTGTTGCCCATTATTCTACTGCCATAATTGAGTTTTCTTCTAAATGACTATGAACTCTGTCGGCATCAATTCCCATGTATACTTTATACTTCGTTGGAAGACAAGTTATTGGTCTATAATTTTTAGGGTAGCTTGCAGGTTCACTCTTAAGTAAGAGCATTGTTTATCCTTTTGTTAACCAGTGCAGTGTGTGTTCGGGGTGTGCATATAAATAGTTCTTACTCATGACTAAATCCTTGTGCAAAGAAGTTAATACTTTAAGCCAAAAGTTAGGTACTCCATCTGGGCCTGGGGTTTTCCAGTTAGAGGCTTTTCTCAACTTTGTTCCAATCTCTCTGGCTGCTATATCATCCCATTTCATATCCTGTACCTTTAAACTTCTTATTCTTTCTTTTACTTCTTCTGTCCATTTAGCATCTTTGTTATGTTCCACAAGATCTTCATAGATACTTCTCCAAAATGTATCTACTTCCTCTTTCTTTGGCGGTTTTTCAATTCCTTTTACCTTATTTTCCAATTCTCTATAAAACTTTTTTTGGGTCATCAATAAATTGCTTATTTTGTGCTTTCCCCTTATATTTATCTTCATATCTTCTAAGTCTTTCCACCTGTTTTAAAATTTTTAGCTTGTTATGTCCAATAGTGGATAATAGATCCTGGCCTGTTCTAATACTGTGCATTGCTTTTATCACATCTATCTTTCTTAGTATTTCTGTTGTTCTATTTCCTCTTCTATAATCTTCTAACAATGACACTTCTTGTCTTAGCTACTTTATAGTTTTCTCGATTCGATATTTCCATGATGGTATTCACTTTCTCTTTTCCCTCACTACCCTGTGTTCCTGTGGTAGAATTTTATCAGTTATTAATTTAGCAGCACAGTAATATATTCTGTTTACTTCTGTTATATCTCATGGATCTCTATGGGCAGTCCTAATTACTGTGTTCATTTGTTTTATGAAGCTTCTGACTTTTGGGGTTTTATTAACCTTCTACAGTCCATTTCTCTCATTAATCTTGATATATCTGTCTTTGTCTATTAAATCAAGCAACTCTTAATTCATTTTCTTCCATACTGAGGGCACATCCCTTGTTTTTCGTTTCCTGCAGGCATTTTATAGAAAGTTCTATAGCATCTTCCTGTGGCACATTCTCTTCAGTTTCATCCTGTGTCATCTGTTGTTCTGTCATATGGGAACTCACTGGCCTATCGCTCCTCAACTTTGACTGCATCAGAGTTTCCACAGTTTCCTGTTTCTTTCCTTGCTGTCTAGCTTCATATGAACATTTATGCTGGTTTCCTGTGGAAGGCTCCAAAATATCTTGATATGGCACCTGACCAATTGCTTCCTGTTCTACTGGTTTCCCCTTAACTTGGATATCCATTGCTCTATCCTGTTGTAGTGCTTTCTGTATTCGATTTACTACACTGAATCCTTCTCTTTGTGGCTGTTCCATTACCTCAATTTCTATTTCTTTGAATTCTCCATTACTAATCTCTTTTTCTACTTTTCCTCTTAGTCTTCTTATTTTTGTATTGTAAAGTTTTCCACATCCAGATTCCTTTCCCTATATTTTTCTTCAAATATCTTTGGTGCTGCTCCTTTTGTATTGATTAGTTTGTTTTCTCCTTTGCATAAATATTATACCATATCAAATCTCTTTTCCTTTCCCCATCCACATTTCTTCTTCATGTGTCTCCTGATCTTCTTGCTTTTCCTTATTCTGGGGACTCACTCCATCATGCTGTGATGTAGTCTGTTTTAGACCTTCTACATTAAATCCTTCACTTTGCCGGCACTCCTTAACTTCAACTTCTATTTCTTTAAATTCCGCTTTACTAATCGCCTTTTTTACATTACATCTTTGTGCTATTAATCTTTTTATTATGAAATTTTCCATATCTGGATGCCTTTGCCTGTATTTCTCTTTGAATATCTTTGAGACTCCCTTCTCTATATTAGTTAACTTGGCTTTCTCCTTTGCAGAGATATTGCACCATATTAGATCTCTCTTTCTTTCCCATGTCCATATTTCTTTTTTATATTTTTCAAATATCTCTAGGTTTTATTGTTTATATTTTCTCACTTCCTCAGATGCTCCTTTTTCCAAACAGATCAAAATTTCTTGATCTATGCACTGTTTTTCAAAAATCTGTTGTATTAATGAATGCAAGTTTTTATTTGAAGCTTCCAACAGTTTTTCCTGCGGAAATATTTTTCTTTCCTCTAATTTCTCTCTTAATCATTTTGTATATCTTGTGTCTGGAAGTTCTGGGCTTTTTACATAATAGTAACAATACATAATTTCTTTCTTATCCTCAATAGTCCACTCTATTGTCTTCATGGCTCTTCTTTGGCCAGTCATTTTTTGTAATTTTTGTGGACTGCTACTTCTTTCTACAACAGGGGGGCCATCCTCCCCCTGAGCTTGGCCTGGCCCCATTGTAGGAATGTTTCCATATTTTGAGGATTCTACACTGTCATTTTTTCCAGTCCTTGCACCAGTGGGTCTACCAGGATTGGGCACGTTTTTATCCTGGGTCTTGTGCACCCAGCTATCTTTTTTATTTTTGATTTACTTCTGTCCATGATATATGCTATATAAATGCAGTCTATATATCAGTGTCACCTTGGTGAGATTTTGTGAAAAACAGGGTCCACCTCATGAAGGTACACACCAAGACTTGAGGATGAATTCAGTTTCAGAACTACTATTCTGCTTTGCTTGCTGACTTTTCATCTTTCCATCAGGACCCAACATCTGGTCATGCTGTCACCATCTCAGGAGCGTCATTCATATTAAATACCTTATTCCATTAGTGGACCTTCCTATTGTCATCCAAGCTCTAGCATTTTATTTTCTGGATTATTGCAATGTCCTTTTTATTAGACTTTCAGATACAAAGCTCAAAAGACTGCAGTAGATGTAGAACTTTGTAATGAGGCTTCTGACTGTGGCTTCAAGTTGTAGCCTTATTACCTGCTCTCTGCTCTCATTCTGGGTTAATTTCTCCAAGTTTTTTAGTTTTCTAATACCATGATGGGAATGGACCCCATTCCTAAGTCAGGGTATAATTAAAGTTCATGAAATTAGTATTGTTTCAGTCTTTAATGTTATCCAAAAGGGGTCTTTGCAGCATCCACAATGTCCCCAGAACTGACTCCTTCTGCAATTCATACTGAGTTACTTCTATTGATAGCATATATTTATGACTTTGTGTCTCTCTTAAAATATATACTAGTAACAAATGGTTGTTTAACTGTAAATATCGAACACTGGTTCTTACATTGATAAGCCTCCTTGGTAGGTCCCTGACTGAGTTCATCTTTGCCATCAGTCAACATTCAGTAAAATTTCTAAAGGTTGCACATTCATAGAAGTCTGTGCACCATGATGAGTGTATGTAATGATGTAACATTCCAGCTACCTAAGTGTGAGCATTCTCTAAACCTAGCAATTTTTTTTTTTTACGCTCACAGTTTGGAACATGGCCCTCACAATTTATTTCCACAAGTCTGTTTGGGCCAGCAGGTTCTGGTATAAGAGAGTTGATTGTTATTTTCCGAAATGAGGACTTACACTTTAGGAGCTGTAGATATCAAGCTGATATTTCCTGCTTAGTGAGAGCCTGCGTTATGAATGCATTATCTCACTTTTATGGTGCAGGCTATCCCTGCAGTGTGCTGCTCTTATCAGGTATGCATTTGTGAGCCAGCTTCCAGTCCTTCAATACCACTGCTCATCAGTTGCATATTTACCTATGTGGGATATCACACATGAGCTTACTTCAAGGGCTAGTGAGGGATACTGGACTTTCTCACAACATTGCTTGTATCAGCTTATACTGGCTTCAGACTTTCAGTCTCTGTCCCTCAAGATTAATTCCTTGAAAAGAGGGCTAAGAAACCCAGGACAATTTCCCTCTATGGCATTAAGGATGTTATGTGAGCAGCCTTGAGACAACTTGCCTATGCCCTTTCACCCTCCCAGGAAGTCAGGTGTTCTACACAAGCATACATCTGAGTGGGTTGTGCAGTTGTGCAAACATCTTAGTGCTGACTTCTGCTTGATCTCATCGGTCTAGCATATGCTCCCCAAGACCACAGTGTGATGACCGTCCCTGGCCTGGCAATCAAGGAGCCTCAATCCTCACCACTAACACCAGGGAGATCGTCTCCTAGAAGAGGAAAGGATAACTAATACAGACAGTAAAGTACAGTTTCACTTAAGTGCACACAGAGATCACAGTCAGTCTGGAGCTGGCTGCTCCCTTGCTCACCAGGTCACCAATAAGACTCCCCACTGGCACAGCTATGGGGTCCAGGTCTCAGCCTAACTGGGCAAGCTAGGAATTCCAGTACCCTCTCTGTCCAACCAGCACTTCATTTCCCTGCCCGAGTAGCTGACACAACACACACACACACACACACACACACACACACACACACACACACACACACACACACACACACTTTGAGATAAGTATTTATACAACTTCACAGACACTCCTGGGAAAGGCTGACACAGATTCTCCAGCTGTTCCCCTTTACCCAGACTATATGGTAGTAATTACTGCCATCCAGTTAATAATATCAGCTATTAAAAGGCCATTAAAAGGGTGTCCAATTATTACTGTGCAATATTAATATCCAATGGTAATGTGACTATACAGACTAAGGCTTATTGGAAGGGCTTAGACATTAAACTCTATAAATATATAATGTACTCTAAAGCATACTTAATTTCTACACAAACCAGCCACAGGTAGAAGGTTTTAAAAATATTTAATAGTAAATAATTAAAACACAAGACAAATCTACTACACCACAGAGATATCTAAGAGTTCACAGATCACACAGAAACTTATAATAATATCGTAGGAAAGATCTGATTACACAGAAAAATACTTAATCTAACTTTCTAATCTTTAGCTAATCTTAAAGAAAACACAGTGCTACAATCCTACTTACATACATAAAGAGCATAGGCAGTGCTGGTAAGTTAGATGTCCAGATCAAAATGCTCCAGTTCTCTTGTGAGAAATAGTATTTAAACATTACTAACAAACATGTCTCTAAGACCCTCCCAAAATTACATCATTTTTGACACTTAGTTTTTCCCAGTATTCATATTGCATCATCTTAACATCTGGTCTGAGTTCTCAGGCCACAAACTGCATTATTTAGCAATCTAACACCTGCACAGAAACTTACAACAATAGAATACATTTCACATGTATATACTAACAAAAATTAAAGCAATAAAGCACCTTCCACATCTAAATTCTAGTCATAAACTTTAGCCTTAAAACACTGGGCATGAAATTTTCATCCAGCCGCCCTCAGGCCAAATTCTAACATGAAAGGATACAACATGTTTCACTGGGCCAATAGAGTGCAATGTTGTTACATATTTTGCAGTTCCACATTTCACAGTGTTTTCTTACATTTAAAAACACAAGCCTGTATTTTACATTTATTTATACAGTTGTTAGAATTAGATATCAAATTCTATTTGACTAGGCTGGCAGCCTTCGCCCATCTCTCCCCAATCGTCCCACACATTTTATAACCTTGCTACTAATGGTGTTGTTGTTTGTCTTTCGGCTTTTCCCGGTTAGGGGTCGCCACAGCGGAACTCTGGTCCGCTAATGATTGGCAGTAGATTTTTACAGTGCCGAGTTGCCAGCTCGGCGCCCAACCTTCAACAAAGGCATGCCCATTCACGCATGTCTTTTGGAGCATCACTCAACCGTGGGGAGGACATGCAGACTCTACACAGAAGGCACTCCTTGCACTCCAGCCGAGAATCTAACGGGTGAACCTCTTGCTGTGAGGCAATATAACCTTGCTACTAATGAAAAGTATACATTTTTTTACCATAATCGATGAAGATGGTTGACAGACTCAGAAATGCAGCAGCTATAGCTGTAATTTTTGCCATTTCTGTATATGTCATTTTTAGTGATTTTTAGGTTTAGGTTATGGATATGGAGCTTTTAACTTGACGTCTTTGTTAAAGTTTGTTTGGTAACTGATTTCTGTTAATTTTTTAAAGGTTAGTGCCTTGTACTAAATATTGCACCATTAGTCTAGAAATTATTATTTTTTTCACTTGTTCATCAGTGATTGATTTACTTCAAAGACTGATGTACCCCTGGACTAAAGAGACCCTTCCTGACAGTGTGCTAAACTCCATAATTCTGGCTACTACCTGCTTCGTCCACATTTGCTAATTAGCTCTTCTCTTCCCTGAAGCTTTTGAGATAGAGAATTGCCACGTGTTTGGACTAGTGGAACATAACATTGTTACTTGCTGTTCCATCTCCTTCACCCTCAGTACTGAGGTTTATTTGCTGGTGTACAGACAGGATGGCAGAAATGGAAACTCCACACAGACAGTGACCAGATATCAGGACTTAACCCCAGACTTAATCCCAGATGCCATGAGGCAGACATCTTAAGCACTAAGCCTCTATATTACTAGTTTTAAGAGTTGTTACTACCTTTGTATAATTACTGTCACTGTTGCTGATGATATGATTGCAGGCTGTATTTTACCTTGATATAGAATAGCTAGTTGGATAGGATGTGACTACATTTACATTATGCTCTTTAGTCTTCAGCTAACTTTGGCATATAAACTTCTCTTTATAGATCCTGGTTCTCAGTTAAGGCACTTATTATATACTAGGCAGAGAACTATTATCTTCTAGGGAGAATACTGCCAGCACCCCATCTCCCCTGCTACTTGGAGCTGCGAAGACAAGAGTTTTTGGCAAAGTTCCTGCAGAGCAATAGAACTTCTTAACTTTCATACTAACAGCAAAATTTGATTACTATACCTTTAAAAAAGAACCTGCATTTCCAGTGACAGAAAAAGGCAGCCTGCAACAACTGTAATGATCTTACTTAATGAAAACCATATATAATGTAACAGGATCCTATTTGTCAGGTTAGCAGGCCACAGAAATTAGCAAGTCATTTGTTATAGCTAACCTATGACTTTTCCTTACTACATGTGTGCTGTTGTGTTTTAATACATGTATATTGTTGTTCAGTAAATATCTGCAATAGTTTCATTGTTAATCTTTTTTTGTTTGAGTTTTTTAAGTAACAGAATATTTGCCCAGTAGGAACCCATCTATCCATCCATCCACAACACCTTTTCCCATTTTTGCACATGGGGTCAGGGTGTCATTTCATCAGTGACAATCTTCTAGAGCCTGAGCTCCCTCTCTTTTTTTCTGTTTTTATATATGTATATATATATATATATATATATATATATATATATATATATATATATATGGATCTAGGACTATTGAACGAAAGTTCAATAGTCGCAATCCACATTCACCGAACACACTTTAGCGAAAGCGATTTTAACCAAAAAAGTGCTTTCACTAAAGTCCCCAAAATAAACACCAAAAACAAAATAAAAAAAAGCAAAAAATACATAACTAACGTTTACGCAGGGGGGCAAGCCACCCTGCACCCTCCACACCCCCCTACATTTATATTCTCACTTGAGATCGCACTACAGTGGGGAAAAGGGAATATTCCCTCATCCCCACTCAACTACGATCTCAGCAATAGCCATTCCCCCCCTGATTTTCCCTATATCTTATCATACTTTTGTGAAAGTGCTTTTTAGATGAAAAGCACTTTCACGAATGTATGATCGGCGGTTTCACTTTTGGTGAAACTGCCGTTCGTGCATTAGTATGTATCCCATATATATATATATATATATATATATATATATATATATATATATCAGCAATGGTTGACTGTAAATTACAATGACCTTAAAAGGAGAGAGAGAAAAAAAACAGCAAATGTACATTTCTTTTTTTTTTTCAATAATAATTCTTTATTCTTTTTCTTTTTCATTACATATCATATCACAAGAGTAAATACAGGTGATATACAACTGGTAGAACAACAATACACTTAAAACATATTTACACTATTTACATGAATGCTTTCATAGTTTAATAGTCTGGAAAGAGATAAGGTTTGTTTTCTCCAGGGTTAGTACCATCAAGTTAGTATACTACTATATAATGTTATGCTTTTTATTGTGTGTGCTGTAAATGTATTCCAAATTCAATTGTTTATGCAAGTATAATATTGAAAATTTGTTCCCAAAGTTTCAAAATATTGGGATTTTTGTTTTATTTGTTTATTATGTATTTGTGGGCTAATATATGTTTTATCGCTAAGTTCCTAAAGTTTTTCCATGAGATTTTAGATGGGGTCAGCCAGTTGGTAGCTATGTAGAGTTTCATTAATAGGAAAATATTAATGAGGATGGTTGTTTGGTTTTTAGATAGGTTATTTGGGGGGAGATGTAATATTGTAAATTCCCAAGTGAGCATTGATGATTGATATCCCATCTTTTGTAGCTGTACTTTCAGGGAGTTCCAAAGTTTGAATACACATTTACAGCTCCAGAACATATGCAAAAGGTCAGCAATTTCATCTTTACAATGTGGGCAATTTTGGGAGTTTCTAGAGTTAAATTTATGCAAGCTAAGGCGTGTGTAATAAGCATTATTATATATCATGAGTTGGGTAAATGCTAACTTTTGAAGGGAAATGGATTTTACTGTTAAGTTAATTGTTTGTATTATTTTATGGTTCTCTACCGATGGTATTTTTTCTTTCCAATAATTAGATAAGAGTATGTGTTCTTGAAATTTCAGGTCTTTTATCAAGTTGTATGAGCATGTTATAAATTTGCTGTTTTGTAGAAGGGCTTGCCAAAGTGAGTTACATTTCATTAAGTCATCTTTATTGATGTTAATATCTTGAAAGTAACTTATACACATTTCTTTAATCTGTCTCAAGATCAACAGATATGACTTGGGAAGACCCAATTGATTTCTTATTTCATGAGCGGGACAGTTTAAATATGGTTATAGATCTTGTAGTGTTATATTAATTATAAGTGGAAATTTTTTCAGGTCTAGTAGTTGGTTATTAATTTTCAGGTTTGGGTTTGTGTGTATAGGTTGTAGGATCATCATGGTTTGATTTACTGACTTAAAAAGATTTTGTGTTAATGTTACACAATTTTTAAGGGGTTCCATTAGATTATATGCTTTAATGATTTTACTGCTTAAGAAAGGTAATGATTTGGGATTTATATTCAGGCTTTTAATATGTTTAAAACATATTCTTACCCAATGTGGGGACCAACTATTTCCTAGTGTATTGTAGTTTGCAGTTCTTAAAGTTCTATTGGCATTTATGATTAAGTAGTAGTTTTCAAAATTTGGTAGATCTAATCCACCTTTGTTTTTCGGGGTCATCAGTTTATCATATGAGATTCTACTTCTTTTTGGTTCCCATATAAATTTAGCGAATTCAGTGTGAATTTGCTTTAAAAATTTCTTGGGTATTAATAGCTGGGAAGACATAAAGATGTATAATAATCTGGGCAAGATATTCATTTTGATAATCGAGACTTTGGCTAATGGTGGTAGTTTCAGATTTTTCCATCTCTTTAGGTCAAATAGAATGTAGTCCCACTTTTGTTTAACATTAGTAAGATAAAAATTTTTGTTATCTGTAGAGAATGTAATTCCTAAATATTTAATCTTTTCTTCAGATTTTATTTGTCCTACCAATGGTAAAAGTGAGAAAGGTTTCAGAGTTTTTAAAGGGAAGATGTTGTTTTTTAAGGTTTATTTTATAGTTTGATATTGATGTGAAGTTTTCAATAGCAGATAGTATTTTCTTGGTGTCTATGGTTGGTGTTGTACAGTATATGTTAATGTCATCAGCAAAGGCTGACAGGGAAATTTTTGTGTTATATATTACTGGGGCATTGTGACAAACATTTTGTTTGATGTTTAAAAATAGGGGTTCTAGATATAAACAATATGGGAGATAAAGGACATCCTTGACGAGTGCCATTTCTGATTTGGATTCTATTAGACCACATTTTATTTATATATAATGTTGTATAAGGATTATTGTATAGTGTTTGTAGGGTTAGAATAAATTCTGGTTTACCTTTACATGTGCGTATTGCACACGGGCGACCATCAAATGTTCGAAAGACAGTTTTCAAGTTCTGAAAACTTTGAACGGAAGAAGGTTCGAATGTGCAATGAGCGAATGCACAGTGAGAGTCGCTCATTGCACATTCGACATTTAGGGGCAGAGCGCACTATAGTGGGGAGTTGGAAATGGTTCCATTCCCCACTGTAGTGTGATCTCGGAGTTAGAATAATAAAGAAGGGGGGGTGGGGCGTGCAGGGGGGCTTGCCTCCCTGCATTACACGGCATATACTTTTGTTGTTGACATTCATGTTCGAAAAACAGTGAATCGGCTGTTTGATTTTCTGCTTTTTGAACATTAGAAACTGTCACTTTTTCCAGTTTTGTTTTTACGATGCGAGGATATGACAACTTGCACAAGTGTGATTCAAGGTTTTAAAGGTAAACCTAAATTCTTGGGGTATATTAAAGTAGGGTAAGATTTGGAATAAAAAATTTATGTTAACTCTATCAAAGGCCTTATAAGCATCTATAATGAGTGCATATATGCTTAGGTTATTATGGTTAGCATATGAACTTAGCGTGTGAAGTGTTAGTGTATTGTCACTGGTTTGCCTAGATGTTAAAAAAACAGATTGCTCACTAGAAATAATTATGTCTGTTATTTTTTTCAGTCTATTAGCCAGAATAGATGTTAAAATTTTGGTATCAATATTGAGTAATGATATGGGTCTGTAACTGTCTGGATTCTGAGGATCTGCTTTTTCTTTGGGTATGAAAATAATTTTGGATGCATTAAAGTGTATATCATTAATTTTATTGTTTATTATATAGTTTAATATGTGAGATAAAATTTGTGCAGTGATACGCTAAAATGCTTTGTAAAATTCTGCTGTGAGGCCATCTGGGCCAGGAGATTTGTGTGATTTCAATTTTTTGATTGTTGTTATTATTTCTTCAGTGGTTATTGGTTCTATTAATTCTTTTTGTTGATTCACATCAATTTTCAGAAAATTAAGTTTTTGTAGGAAGTCTCTACTATTTTCATTTATGAGTAGATGTTTTTGTTCTCCATAGATTTGTGAATATATAACTTCGAAGGTGTTAATAATATCTTCGGTTTTCGTATAAATTTTGTTCTTATAGATATTTCAGAAATTTGAGAGGGTGTTTTAGACTGATTAATAATCCTTGCTAGTGCTCGTGATGGTGTTTGTATATGGTTAGCATATTTTGCAAGTATTTTTGTTTCATGAAATGATAGATTATTGTTGTGAACCAAGAAAAGGTCTTTTTGACATTTCAATAGTTCAGTTTCAGTTTGCATGTTGTAATTTTTAATTAAATCCTGTTCTAATGATTTAATTTTAGCCTCTAGTTGCTGTTCTTCTCTGAGTTGAGTTCTCTTATAATAAGAAGCTTTTTGTATAAAAATACCTCTTATCTGAGCTTTAGTTGCTGCCCATTCAATATCAGGAGGGTGTTTTTGTTTTGCTAAATTGACTAGAGACATTTTAAGAATGTCCTGAACTTCCTGAACTATTTCCTTTTTATTTAAAAGATTGGGGTTTAGGGACCAATTGTATCCCCGATATAGTGTGCTATTTTTGGTAGTTTTAGTAATGTTTAGGGTAATTTTAGAGTGGTCGGATAAGTAACGAGCATGAACGGATACTGTGGGGTCAAGGTTAATTAGTGCTTCTGAAATTAGGAAAAAGTCAATTCTCGACCACATTTTATGACAGTTGGAGTAAAACGTAAAATTATTTGAGGTATTTGTGTTATTACCATATTTGAAGGGATCATATAGATTAAAGTCATATTTAAGTTCGCTTAATGTTAAAACTGCTTGTTTGTTGCATGATCTCTGTGGGCTTGATTAATCCTTTTTTGGGTTTTGATATGCATTCCAGTCACCTCCTATGATCATGTAGTGATTATTGTATTGATTTAAGATAGGATACAATGAAGTGAAGAAGGAATGCTGGTTATTACAGGGTGCATATATACTGAGAAGTAAAATGGGCTTATCATAAGCGGGAGTTGAAAGGATTACATAACACCATCTACCTTCTTTATCTATTTTGGTTTCTATAATTTTATCTTGGTATTGGTTCTTAATGATTATAGCTACTCCTGCCCTGTTGGTTTTGCCTTCAGAGGCTATAATTTCTCTTATCCATTTTTTCCCTTTTAATTCTGTCCATTGCTCAATAGATAAATCTGTTTCTCCCTTAACCTGCAAAACAAGGTGAAGAAACAGTTTCCTTTTTTAAATGTTCTGGAGCCCTTTAATGTTCCATTAATCTATTTCCCACATTTATAAAGCTTTTATTTTGTGTAAGTAGTCTTGTAAATTTGTGTAAATATATTGAGTTGTGTTTATTTGTTATCAAAGATATGTTATGAAAGCATTCTTTTATTCCCGTCCCTTCCCTGTGTCTACCCACTACTCTCCTGGACCAGGAATTTAACAGGGCCTGGCAAGATTTGTTTTTTGTATTTTTTTGTATTATTAGTATATATATATATATATATATATATATATATATATATATATATATATATATATATATATATATACCTCGTGTGTTAGTGTTTAAGAGGTAAAAGAATCTTAATGGCCCTGTATGACCTAAAACTATTTGTACAAAGCCTATCCCACTCATTCCATAACAAACACTGCTTTTGTAACCCAAGTCTCTTCTTATGAGATTTATTATGGGGTGTCCAAGTTTGAAAAATCTATTTCAACTAGACCTGGTCTTGACTAAAAGCAGGGAACATCAATTTAAGAAACTTATCCCTAACAGTATTTGAAAGTTTATCAACTATAAATTGTTGTCACAAGCTTAGTTTATTAACCATATTCATAGATTATATTCATTCCTCATTTAGTCTTAGTTTGTATGTGATTCTTCCTCTCCTTGGCAGGAGACTGATGTCTCTGATTGTTTCTTTCCTTGATTTGGGTGAATATTCAATTCTGAAGTTCAAATGATCCAAGATTCAATGATCCCACCAGTTTTGTTACCCCTGCCCTGCATTGTTTAAGTCTTGAATGGCCTTCTGTTAAAAAGGTCTTAACGTGACTTCTCTCTACCACCAATTCGACATTCGTCAGATATTATACTTTACACATTCTTACTCTGATGGGTCCTGGAGAAAACCATATAACTAGATATCAATTTCAAACTTATGTACATACATGAATATAGTAACAAGTAATTAGGTAGACATTTAGAAGTCAATTTGAGTAGGTTTGAACAACCAGTGAATAATAATCAGTGGTAATCAAAAGTATAAGCCCTTCTATAAGGCTTTGTTGGCTCTTTAGTATAAGATTTAAGAAGGGTGGGGTGTATAGGTGTTTCCTCAAGCTACAGACCCATGAAACTTTAAGGTTATGTACAAGTAGATTAGAGGCTTGGGATCGTAGTCTATCTAAGTTTATCATTCTCTGTATTATTATAGCATTGTGCAAGATAGGGTAGAAACAAGAAAGGAAATAAATGTTCTACTACCCTAATGAGTCACCTATTATATATAACAGGAGAGAACCTAGTTATATTCCAGACTCTGTAATAGTCTTAATACATTAACAAATATATTTTCTTTATCACCAAAGTTATGCAAACTCATTCTACGTTGGTTTCAGATCCAAAATGTATTGAGAACCAAATGCACTTAAGTGAACTGAAACTATGTACAGTGTGTCATAATGACATTTACTCAATGGAATAACTTGTGAGATGTACTGCAGAGAGCATTGATTATTTGTATGATTATTGATTATTAGTATGTGTAGACTTCATTTGCAGTTTTATGTAGATGAAGTTGCCTGGGTCTACAATATGATATAAAAGGTAGCGTGTTTTAAAGCTGAACTTTCAGATGTTATTTATAAGCTTCTGTTGGTATCAGCTTATTACAGTATTATGTTTTTATTCCATATTAAATTACCTAATTTGCTACCTTCTGAATATTGTCTGACCAGAAAAATTCAAGCCCTGACATACTAGAGACATAATAGTGCTTTTATGTAGATTAGAGATCTCAGCACTAGTGTGTGTGTTAATTCTAGGATAGGGGTTATCCAGTTTTGCAGTTTAGAACAAATTTGTTTTCATATAAGGGACCATATTTACTATAGGCTCTCTTATTAAGTCTGAGCAAAAATTTAAAAAGGGCACAACTAACTGTGTTAGGTTTAACATAAGTGAAATTAAACCCTGTGTTTATAAAATCAAGAGTGTAGTCACTTAGGTGTATGTGATTTCTTGTATTAAAACCTAGAACTTTCATGTCTGTTAGCAGTGCAATATGTTTTTGCAACTCCATTATGCTGTGTGAAGCTAGAAACTTTAATTAACTTTGATGACATTTAAAAGCAGGATTTAATAGCTATGGTGCTTTCCTCATCAGTACTTTATTTACTTATTTTTTATTTATTTATTTATTTATTTTTTAATTACAGTTCCTTTGACCTTCTCTCCGAGCTGCTAGACAGCTAAGCCGATTACTTAGCTTCTCGAAGGGGGATTCTGCATGCAGATGGACTTCCGGAAGTGCCACCTCTCGAAAATGACCACTAGAGCAGCAAAGCAACATTCAGTTCCTCCCGTGGGAAAGCCAGCATGACGCGGATGTTGTGTACTTCCTGTTGGGGCTCTCGTGGCTTGCAGAACGAGAAATAAGGTCACGCTACTCCAAAAATGCAGCCTAGGGCAAGGCAGGAGCAAACTATGGAAAAAGTAAGTCCTTGGCTGTTGTTATTTCGTGAATCCGGTCTCAGGGGCTCAGTAAGCCACATCGGAGAGTGAAACTAATTGTCTAAGGCAGGAATTCTTTTAAAAACAGTCATGAAGGTAGATTTTGCTTCTGTATTGTTGGCGACTGAATATTTGACCCCATCCACAGAAAATAATAATGTATTTGGATATTTCATTTGGAATTTTAGTTTTTTGTCAATCAAAAATTTGCAATAAGGAGATAAGAGCTATCTGGCTTGTCTGATTTGTAGAGGCAGATCCTGGGCTAGAGAGATTCTGTTGTTGTTCCACATTAAAGATCCCCCATTTTTCTTTGCAGATAATGATATTTTATTAACATCTTGAAAGTTAAGTAGTTTGGCATAGACAGGTCTTGGCATATTTGAAGTTTGAGATTCTCTCAGGGCTCTGTGTGCTCTCTCTATTGTTATTTGATGGGCTGTTTTTTGGTCTTTGAGTAGTGTTGCAAATATATGAATGATAGAGGGAATCAGTTCATTGTGCTGTATATTTCCCAGCATGCCTCTGATGATTATGTTATTCCTTCTGGATCTTGCCTCAAGATCAATAATTTTTGCTTGCATGGTTTGTATGTCTGCTTCATGTGAGTCAGATTTTTTGGATAGAAGGGCTATTTTTTCCTCATTCTCCGTGATTTTGGCTTCAGATTTGTCCATTCTTTCCAAGATTTAATTGAAGGAAGTTCCAAATTATTGCAGTTGAGTAGACAGCTCTTTTATTGCCTCTTGGATAGGTAGCAAGGCTGCTTTTATATCATCCAGGTTTGCTAGTTCATCTGTTTTATTTTTATTCCGTTTTTGCATTGTCTTGTTGCTTTGTTATTTTCTGCCTTTTAGAGTTCAAATCTTTCTCAGGTGATAATAATTCTGAGAGTTTAGTTTTTGTTGTTGTAGTGTCCATATTTTTATCTTCTTTTGACATTTTGTAAAAGTAAGGCATCTTGTTTTATAGATAAAGATGAGGGTGTAAAGTGCCCTGAGCACACGGCTTCTTTTCCTTGTCTCTTTCCTCAGATCCAGTTAATCTGTTGTAACCTTGATATATTTGTTAATTCTTCAGGTTTATTTTCCCTTTTTTGGATTTCTGGATATTGATTAGAGTTGTTAGCTCAGAGTATTGCTTTAAATAGGTCCTGGTATTACCTCTGGGTTAAGTTTATTCCATAAGTATTGAAGAGCTGAAGATTAGCAGTGTTTACAGAACAGCGGCCATCTTTGAATACCAGCAAATGTACATTTCTCCAATCCATGAAATGACTGAACACCAACTAAGCTAATGAAAACTAAAATGGATACTAAATAAAATACCAAACACAGTGCCTACAACAGCCCTCATATGGTGCATATGAGGGTGGCTGTGGCGGCTGCACCCCCACACCCTCTAACTTTATATATACCATCTCTAGAAGTGTACAACACTAGCGAAAGTATACAGTCTCAATTCTTGATACTGAGTAGTCTTGCACAGCCACAACTGACCTTCATCTATCAATTTTCCTAAGTCATTCACCTACATTTTGTAACCTAACAAAAATATAACCATGTAAGGCAACACTACCCAACATTTCCCAAACAAATCCAACAGCTGTTTGATTATTTTGCACTTTCACAAATGTACATTCACTTATCGGGGCAGTCATGGAAATTAACACCCATTAAACCAAGTTGCTCAAATGTGATGTTTTCACACAGAAGGACTACACACACACTATATCTATCTTGTAGTGAAATCTTTTGTCTAGAGAGGCCTAGCTGTTTCTTCGTGGGAAGGAGAATTCAAGTTAGTCTAATCTGGCTAGAGGTATTACTGGAAGTCAATGTTTTTTTGATTGGATAATTTGTCTGCTTTTTGTTTCTCTGTCTTAAATAGCTAGTGTTTAAACCAGTTTTTACTTGTTTGCTGAAAGCTGCAGTGAGATAGGCCTTCTGCCATTGCTATGCTGTGAGTTTGGAAAAAGATGAGTGCTTATTTTCAACTGTTTTCTGCACTTCTATTTTGCTAAAATCACTTGCTCCATATTTGCATAAACTGTGCAACTGTTTTTAGACAGTGAATTCAGTCCTTACCTGTGTTCTGAACTTTGCCTCCTTTTTGTTTGTTCTTTTACTTGTTGCTGTACTTGAAAGTATGCTATCATAGAGCTGAACATCTGTTACAGTTTGTGACCTTTGGAGCTTGTAGTGAAATCTTTTGTCGAGAGAGGCCTAGTTGTTTCTTCATGGGAGGGAGAATTCAGTCTAGTCTGATCTGGCTAGAGGCATTACTGCAAGTCTATGTCTTTTTATTGGATAACTTGGCTGCTTTCTGTTTCTCTGCCTTAAACTGCTAGTCTTTAAACCAGTTTTTACTTGTTTGCTGAAAGCTGCAGTGAGATAGGCCTTCTGCCATTGCTATGCTGTGAGTTTGGAAAAAGATACAAGTGCTTATTTTCAACTGTTTTCTGCACTTCTGTTTTACTAAAATCACCTGCTGCTTATCTGCTTAAACTGTGCAACTGTTTTTTTAGAGTTGGTGAATTCAATCCTTACCTGTGTTCTGAACTTCTGTAACCCACCCACCCACACAGTTGCTGTCATGGTATTAAGGGTTGGTGGCTTTGAGTTGCCCACCTCTAGTATAAATTTGATATTGGACATGCCCCATTGCATCAGCTCATTCTACTATGTACAGTGAGATAAGTTGTTAAGGCTCACACCTTTAGCTTCTCAATCTTGAATTATCTTCTGTCTCCTCACTTTCTACTTAAAAAAAAGCTGTGCTTCTTCCTACTTTAACTTCATTTTGCTGCTTGTGCTGAAGAGTTCAACTACATTTAGTTTGCCATATTTATTATTGTTTACCTTATTAAATTGATGACAGTATTCTACTGAATTGTTGCTTTATTTGAGCTGTCTTTTACAGTTGTGATTATGATATACTGTTCTAAAACAATCTACTGATTAACTAACTATATTTCATTGCTATCTACTGCAATTCATTACTGTTTAACTGCATTTTACTGCAATTCATTACTGTTTAACTGCATTTTACTGCATTTCATTACTGTTTAACTGTATTTTATCATACTGTGAGTTCTGTTCTTTTGACTGTAAGTGGTTAATCTGTGCTTCTTTGTGAGTTTTTTACTGTGTCCTTAACCTTAAATTGAGTAGCATAGTCTAGATACAGGTTTGCTGCTTCCAGAGCTTAAGCTGCATGTTTTTAACCCTTTTTGAGGTATTCCAGCTAAAATTTTCTCGTAGTAGCACTTGTGTGATCACCTAGTAGTACCACTCTTAGACCTTCCTCCCTTTACCTTCTTACCTCTCTGTGGCCTCTGTACCCCAGTTTCTGACAAATATGAATGGACAATTCCCTACGTTTTCTCCTGCCAGTCTGGTTGATATGGACGTCGTGAGACAGTGTAGCAACTGCCTCATGTACATGGACAACCCTCTATTACTACCACCTAGGAACACAATGTATGAGGGATGCAACTACATCAAGCACCTATTGTCATTGCTCTATCCCCCATAAGCCAGTATATCTGGCACTAAGAAAGTTGTCATCACAAACACCACACCTCAAACACCACTCACACCTACTCAACACACCCCCAAATATGGGGAGGTCCTCAACACAAACATGCCTAAACAAAAGAGACCTCAGTGGCAAAAACACACACAAACTGCACTGACCACCATACCACACATAGTCCACACACCTGTGTCTCACAGCCACTAAGGCCTAAACATAAAACCAAAATATTAGTCATAGGTGACTCCATTATGAGACACACAGATGTGCCCATCACCAGGCTGGATAAGAAGAAAGTCACACTTAGTTGTTTGTCGGGTGCCAGAATCAGCCATATCACCCATGCATTCAGGTATTGCAACAGATACTGTTATGACTCTGTCATAGTCCATGTTGGCATGAATGACTTGAGCTGTACCTCTCTGGACTATATGAAGAGAGACATGATCGAACTCGCTGAATATGAGTCCCAGGCAGGTATGTTCCTAGCCTTAAGTAGCTTTTCACTGTCACCCAGAATGATGCCTCAGTACAAACAGAAAATGATTGACTTTAACAACATGTTTAGTTTCTGGTGTCATTCCAAGGAGATCCAGTACCTGACAGCCTGGGATGACATGATTGACAAATCATGATGCTTTGCCAGAGATGGCCTGCACCTGTCTCCCTTGGGTTTCAGGCTTCTGGAAAAGGTTCTTGCCTCCCCCATAGTGCCTTTTTTAGGCAACACCATGAGGTCAAAACTACCAACATGAAAATTTCATCAAAACATAAATTAAAGGTCATGCTGTTAAATGCTAGGAGTCTAAACATGAAACTACACTCATTGCAAGCATTCTTAACAATGGAAGATGCTGACATTTGTGCAGTCAAAGAAACCTGGTTAAAGCTGTGGAGAGCACCTCAGCCATACTAGGTTACTCATCCTATCATATACGGTCAGACCCCAAACCATAGGTAGCAAAGCAAAAGGAGGTGGAGTTGCAATATATATAAAAGACATACACACCTCCAGGCTGGTCAAACAGGAAACACTCCCGGTGCAATTAACAATTGACAAGAGCCCTATTCAAATCATAGATAGCTATAGGCCTCCAACTTTAACTCAAGATACCCACTCCACCTATCTGGACCTCTTCGAATCTATCAAAATTCAATCCCTTACCCTGATCCTGGGCAGCTTTAGCTATCCAAGCATAGATTTGGAAGAAATACTCATGCCAAAACTGAAATGCCCAGAGATTTCTTGATTTCATCAATGCAACATTGGACCTTGGACCAGTTGGTCGACACCCCCACAAGAGGTGAAAATATCTTGGACTTAGTATTAACTAACATGACTAATCACGGCAGCATCCCTACAATGTCATCATCCTGGTAAGATCCAACCACAAAGTGGTCATTTTCTAAGTCATCATCTCCCCTGCCCCCCCCCCCCCAGCTAGGGTCAAGCAAAAAAAAGTCTACAAAGCTGATTACAACCTCCTGAGGGAAGGTATAGACAGCTTCACAGCCCCCTCCTCCTCCACAGGAGCTAGCACATATGTCCAACCTACACCAAAGTACTATATGAGCATTTATATAGCTGCATGGAATCAGAAATACCAGACAGGATGAAATCATCCTCCTCAAGGAAGAGTAAACCTGTCTGGTGGACATCTGCAATAAATACTCTATAACAAAAGGAAAAAAATGCTGTCCAGGACCAAGAAGGGGCAGGTGTCTAATTGGAAGCAATCTCTCCTTAGCCTGAACAAGCAAATAAGACCACTAGTGAAATCTTCTAAAGCAAACTATGAGTCCAAACTGGCCACATCCACTAAAGACAATCATAAGGCCTTCTTCACATATGTCTGCAACCTCAAAGGAAGCACCCAGATCTGCTCAAAACTGGTGGTCAAGGACACTACATACACAAATGCTGTAGATATAGCCAACCTGCTGGCAGACAGGTTCAGTGAAAATATAAGCCCTCTGTCCCCCATCAGTACAGCAGGACATCCCCAGTACATGCCCCCCCCTTATCTCTAGGGATCAAGTTATCACTGCCCTCTCAGAGGCAAAAAATACAGCCTTCATGGGATCCAATAACATCCCAGGCTGCATCCTACATGAACTCAAGCAGGAACTTGCAGCACCATTAGGCACCCTATTCAACCAAAGCCTGAGTACCGGCTTTCTCCTAGCTGAGTGGAGGACAGCCACTGTCATCCCTTTGCACAAAGGTGGAGTGTCCACCGATCCATGAAGTTATAGCCCCATCAGCCTAATTAGCCTGAGTTGCAAGGCCATGGAATGGATTATCATGGACCTCATTAACAATGACATTGGCATCTTCTAGACACTCAATCCCACAAAGTTTGGTTTCATCAAGGGGAGGTCATGCCTGTTAAATTTGATCAACCTCTTTGAGACAGTCACCAAGGCCATGGACTTGAGAAAGACAGCGCACACCACCTACCTTGACCTGGCCAAAGCTTTCAATACTATTCCCCACTCAGGTATAATAGATAAACTCTCTCAATTAGGCATCAATTCATACGATACCAGATGGGTAGCAAACTGGCTTACTGATAGAACCCACCTTGTCATAATAGGGGAAGCCACCTCAAGCAGTAGATCCATAACAAGCAGTGTACCCCAGGGATTGGTCTTGGGGCCTCTGCTGTTCGGGATATACTTTTCTGAGGTGCAGGCCAAAATAAGTGGAATATGGCTGACCAAGTTTGCAGATGACTGCAAGCTGGGTGCCATCATCAATTCCCTTAGAGATGTGGACATCCTCCAACAGGGTCTCACCCAAACAAATGACTGGTGCCATAAACATGGCCTCAAACTGAATGCCAAAAAATGCATCATCATCCCCTTTGGGGAGGTTGATGTCCCCACAAATTATTACATTGATAATAAGGTCCTAAGCACGCTATCAGTTGTGAGGGACTTGAGCACCCAGGTTGATAGCAAACTGACTTTTAACCACCATATTGCCTCCATTGTACAGAAAGCTTTCTACATGGCCCACCTCATTAATAAGGGTATCTGATCCAGGAGCAAGGTGGTCAGAACATCTCTGTATTCTTCCCTTATAAGACCCATTATTGAGTACAATCTCTCTTTTGTCATGTACTTTACAAACAACAGGCAGCAACTGCAGAGACCACTGAGGTTCATCACCAGGAGAACCCAGGGCGTCAAACATCTACCCTACACAGATAGGCTAAAGGCCCTGTACGTCTACTCAGTCTCCTACAGACTCCTCAGAGGTGACCTCTGTCTGGCATATAAAGCAATCTCAGACCCTGCCCTAATGGGACTGCTGCATATCCGCAAGTCAAGCTCCACTCGAGTAACCCACATGCGTGACCTCAACCTGGTCTGTGACATCAATAGTACTTGTTGGCGGGACAGATTTGTGTCCCAGAGACTCCCCCTTTTGTGGAATAGACTCCCTGTCCATGTCAAGCAGAGTGCCTCATTAACCCTTTTTAAGCGCAACCTGGATAACTGGATGGGGAACAGAAAATACACCCCTGGGATTCCAGTTGTGTCCTTGCTGGACAGTGGCATATGGTGCTGACTTGTTGGAACATGGGCTAAATTTTTAGCTAGGTTTGTAAGGGCCTCAGGGCCAATAGCCTAGTAACTTCCTATGATTTTATGATTCCTATGATCCTATAGAAAGATAGACATGTATCTATCTATATGTATATATAAATAATGTTAAACACAAACACACATATAACCATGCATATATGTATATATTAGTACAAGAAGTGATTATATATATTAACGGTGGTGAAGTATACCTGTCTGGAAACCATCCATACAATGCAAGAGACAGACAGGTGATTGAACCTGTGCTGCTAAATCTGACTATCCTTACACTAAGCAAATGGCAGGAGTGTAGTATAGCTCTCTGCACATAATGGAAAGAGCTTCTGTCAGTCATATTATCTAATCCTGTTGTTAGGGAATGACAGGGCAAGTGGGACCTGGCTATAGTGTAGCCATTGACTTTGGTCATTGCTTAGTTCACAATGATCAAAATGGACTAGGCTAATATTTGCTCAAAACCAGAATACAGCTAGCTAAGAGAAGTACTCTGTGGCCAGAAATTATTTAGTAGTCAAGACAAGAGTCTCTAGGAGGTACGCAGGAAATTATTTAGTAGTAAAGACAAGAGTATTTCAGAAGAGCAGAAAAATATTTTGTAGTAAAGGTGAGAATCTCTAGGGAGTGGTAGTGGGATTCAGACAGCTGTCTATTCAGAGCGCCTTCACATTAAGTACAGCAGTGGTGAGATTTGAACTGTTTCCCTATTGAAAAAATAAGTATGCATCACAGATACCTACCCTATGCATGTGTGTGCCACACACCACCTCTGAATCTATAGATAAGACAATCTTGTACTGATGGACCACACACGTCATGGCAGCTTTCATTTTTTTTTGTCTTATATCCTATACTGTTCAAATAAGGGACAAATCAACTTTATCTGTCAACAAATAAGAAATATTATAATATTTAAGAGTGAAAGTGGTTCAACATGCAGCCAAGGGGACTCTGGCAGGAGTGTGCTGGTGTTGCTTGTATAGGTGAAACAGAGTAAAGACTCATGCAATAGTTATTAAAGGAATTTTATGTCAGTGAATCCATATACAATCATTTCATTGCACTTTTTCCTGAAAATGCTTGGTGACTAATTCTTTATTGTTTTTTGTACAAATAACGTAGGACTAGCAACTTACAATAATCAGTTTCCACATCAGTCTATATCACCTTGAATATCTAGGCACAAGTAAAAAAAAGTAATGAACAGATATTTTAAGAGTTATTTTCAAAATAAGATCATGTTTTATGCTGCTGCTTTATAAATTATGAGGGAGCAGAGGTCCAGTTCTAACAGAATGTATAAAGTGAGCAATGTTTAAATATTATGTGATTCAAAGTTATTGCATTGACACTGGCTGATTTCATCAGTTTGTTTGTAAATGAATGGTATTTCTAGTACAATGCTATATTTTTGCACATACATTGAGTGCACACACACACACACACACACACACACACACACACACACACACACACACACACACACACACACACACACACACACACACACCCACACACACACACACACACACTAGCACTTAGTGTCTTACCTTGTTTCCTAGCTGCAAAGGCAGGGCACTCTGAAGGTTGCAGTAGTTCTAAATTTAGTAACAGTGTCACTTGTGTTTCTCTCACTGAAACTATTTTTAGATCTATAAATATTAAATATCATTATAAATGTATGCTCCAGTGCCTTATTACTGTCAAGCTAGCTACGCCAACAACTCCAGCGTATTTATCATTCTTGTGCAGGACTCACATAATAATGAGTTAGGTACTCTTGTATTCTATTAACAAACTAGCAGTTCTTGGAATGATTTATTGCAGCATTTATGCTCTGGCGCTCTCTTTTTTATTAAGCAGATTCATAATGGCATTGTGATATTATACACCTGCTTTAATTAGGATCGCTATGACGGGAGGTACATTAATGGCTGTTCTGGAATATTTAGAAAGTCTATATGCACTGTGTTGTTTTGGAATACTATTAAAGTGTAATCACAGTGAAAGCTAAGGTCAGATTCGCCCATGGATGTGGATTAAAACCTGTTGGCATTTTTTTATGATGCCTGCTCTGAAGAACCAGTTCCAGTATAAACCATGCCACATATAACAAATGTGCACAGATGTTATTCATTACTGCTTCATTGGTGTTAATTGCAGATTAAAGTGCAATATGTTAAACATAACTAAACATTATCACTTAACTAAAATGACATTACTATTACTATAGATTGCCCAAGGTCATATTACTAATAAGCATGTAGCTGCAATCAGAAAATGAATGCAACAACTTTACAAGGGTTTGCATTTTGCTCCATTTTCTAAGTCACTCTATACCTTTACACATGCAACAGATTGTTCTACTAGGAAGATAACTGTGGTCATCTTTGTTTATGTCATAGTCTTCCAAAATAAAATAAAAATAAAAATATTAAACTACCAGACATCAAGTAAACATTATGTTCTTGCTAACTTCTTCAAGAAACAATGGCTCTGTATGTTTTCCCTCCAAAATAATTTGTGTTACTTGTTTTTATTTTCAGTGTTGTTTAGATGGTGTAGCTGATTCATTGCGTGACTGCTGTGGTGCAGCTGTTAGCATTGTCGCCTCACAGCAAGAGGTTCTCAGTTCAATTCTTAGCTGGGGTGCCTCCTGTGCAGAGTTTGCATGTCTTCCCTGTGGTTGCGTGGGTTTCCTCCCACATTCCAGAGACATGGAGTAGGTGGATTGGACACTGAATTGACTGTAGGTATGAGTGTGTGTGCGATTGAGTGGTATGGATGAACTACAGCTGCAGGGCTAGCCACCCAGGGGTGTAAACCTTGGCTCAAGGTGATTGTCACTGTTGAAAGTGACACCCTGACCCCCATGTGCAAAATGGAAAAAGGGTTTGAGGATGGATGGTGTAGCTGATTCATTCAGTACTATGATGTATTATATGACCACTATTTAGTGTATTACCAGGTATTTATCTGTATCAGGATAAACAGACTGTCTGTGATATTGCACTGTTACATTAGGGTTACCATCTGTCCCTCTTTGGGAAAGACAGTCCCTCTTTGGGCAATTGTGTCCTGCAAAAAAAAACTACAAAATGGCAAATGTCCTGAGATTTTAGGACAAAAAATATTTCCCAAGTTTTCTTTAATAGTTGCATAAAACAGTTATTTTCTGTCTGAAACATCTAAATGTTATATGAAACAGCATAAGCAGCTCAAATTCTATAAGAATGAGCTTTTATTTGTGCAAAAAAAGGGAAGTTTTGCCCTTTGCACTGGCCGTGGGTATGTTTTGTCCTGCAAAATCTCACATTTCTACAAAAATGTCCCACTTTGGGCATTTGAAAAGGTGGCAACCCTATGTTACACTGGAACATGCTATAGACACTTTGCAAAAACTAATGCAACATACTAGTACACCAGCCATGATTTGATCAGATCCTTGTTACAAATTTCAGTTGCAGGTCAGCATTAGGTAATATGTGGCCAGAAGGTTGCTCCAGTGACTTAGATCACAGTTAGCATGCTGGCAATTTGTACCATCTATTATTTTATTCTATTAAACTGCCTCTTCTCTAAAAATGGAAAGTGACACCAAACACTTAAAAGGCAGTATACTAAAGGAATGTATGCTTCTCTACAGATGGTGATATGAAAGCCTAGAATGATGCTCTACAGTTCTTAGTTGATGCCCAAGCAATTCTCTTAATCAGGAAACATAATCTATTTGTGTCCAGTGCCCCAAACCTTTTGGTTAGAGCCTATAGATACTGGCTCCATCTATTCTGGTTATAGTGTTCCTTTATTAAAGTATTCTAAGATTTTTTTTGCTGAAAAATATAATCAGACATGTAAACCATGTATTTCTTTTACTTAGCATCTGCCCAACATGTCTTGCTTACCACTCTTCTGAAACATATTTTGTATGTCTTTGATGTTTAGTGGTCCTTCTGGCAATAGGTTTGAATTTTCTCTTCTCCAGCCAGCAGTCATCCTATATTTGACTGCTCTCTATTAACTTTTCTGGCTGATCTGTGATTGTTTCTAGAACTCAGCCTTTGGAAACTAGTTCTGATCTACTGCTCAAGTTAATTAAACATTAATGAGTGATGTTTCCTTGTCACGCACCTATTTTAGTCTCTATGTGTATGTGTGTGTGTGTGTGTGTGTGTGTGTGTGTGTGTGTGTGTGTGTGTATGTGTGTCTATATTATTTGAACGAAGTTTTCTAACTTTGAATACCATATGGGTGACACCATATGGTCGAAGTTAGAAAACTTCGAATACTGAAAAAAAAAGAAGACTAAACCCTAAACTAAGGGTTGTGGGCAGGGGGGCAAGTGCCCCTGTACCCCCCACTCTTGAAATATAACAACTCCGAGACCGCACTATAATGCAGTAAAGGGAAGACTTCCCTTTATTGCACTGTGGTGCAATCTCGGAATTGGTATATTTAAAGAGCAGGGGTGTGGGGGTGCAGGGGGTCTATCCCCCCT
The DNA here is from genome assembly GCF_019279795.1 of Protopterus annectens. NCBI lineage: Eukaryota > Metazoa > Chordata > Ceratodontiformes > Protopteridae > Protopterus > Protopterus annectens. Next base: position 1,036,482,367 of record NC_056747.1, on the reverse strand, counting down.
GCTTTAACATGTTAGGGTGACCCTTTTCTTTCTTTTTCTTTCAGTAGTCGAAGTTTTCTAACTTCGACCATATGGTGCTGCCCATATGGTATTCAAAGTTAGAAAACTTTGTTCAAATAATATAGACCCTGTGTATATGAGTGTGTGTGTGTGTGTGTGTGTGTGTGTGTGTGTGTGTGTGTGTGTGTGTGTGTGTGTGTGTGTGTGTGTGTGTTTGTCAGGGAATCCCTGTCTACCCTTTTCAAACAGAGAGTTTTTAGAAAGTTATTACTCTGTTCATTTTTTTCTTCACTAATTTATTCTCAAATACTTACTATGGCCATTTCAGAGTTACAGGGGAGTTTAGGCCTGACACCCACTGAATGCAAAACAGAAAAATGCTCCTGAATGGGATGCCAGTCCATCACAAGAATTTCATGCATATGTACTCATATGCCACATCAACCTATTTACAGGATCACCAATTTACCAATAGCATGTTGTTGGTGTGAAGGATGATGTCATAGGAGATAGTGCCAGACCAGCTATCTGGAATTTTATAAATAATGATATGTCATTTCTGAATATCAACATGATTTATATAGAAGTGTGAAAAAGGGAGATACTGCTAGCACAGTTGTCAGGAATTTTGCAAACTGTTATGTGTCATTTGTGAATGTCAACATGCATCATGTAAAATGTTTGTATTACAAATGTATTAGAACTGTATGCCATGTATATATCAAATTAGGTTTGTACAGATATGTGTTGAACAGGTATTTTATAAAGTACTGAGCTTAAAAATGGATCCACAGTGTGCCCTGCTGGAAGAGAACAGGAATGTCCATACACTATTGTAACTATTTACATGTATATATTTTAACCGTGAAAAACAGAACACAGAGGGTTAACTTCATTCCAGCAAGACTTCAGAAAAAATAGCTGAAATTAAATTACTTTATGACAGCAAGAGACAGAATGTCTATACTAGGGGGCTCTCTGTGTTGTCTTGAAGGAGAAATAATTACTAGGCTTGAGATGTGAAAGTGTTTTATTGTTTTATGCCTTCCAAAAGCTGCACAGATGTGAGCAAAAGCCCTTGTCTGGGTATTTTTACAGGTGGATGCTAAATACTGCTAGCTTTCAGCAGTGGGGGGTTTACCTGGGATAGAGTCAAATGTCAAGAAATTATGTCATTCTGCAAGCTATCCCAGCAGTAATATTTGAGATATTAATTTAAGAACTCTCTGAGAGAGACAGAGCATTCTGTATTCTGTCTTTGACCTGACAACATCAGCTAGATGATCCATTCACCACACATTTGCCTTGCTCTGATGAAGTAAGTTACAAGGGAACAATGTACATCTCTTTGATATAGTCAGAAATATAGCACAGCTTAATTTGGATGTTTTTCTTTATTTATTTGAGACTGTCCTGCAATGTTGTTTTAAATATTTCCTGTGATTTTCACCTCTGTTGTAACTGTGAATATATACTGAGTATTTTCTTGTTCTTTTATTTATTACTAAATATATTCAAACATTTCATTGTGGCTGATCTGTCTAGAGATATTTAAGTTATGAGAGTGCTTGCGTATTTATTTGGTGACACTGTGTAGGTCACTCCAAATAGCCTTGCCCTTGGTCAAACTACCATTTGTATTAATAGTAATATTACACAGTAAGATTGGACACCTTTTGTTAAGGGCCTTAAAGTAGCTGATAAGAAGTTGGCTGGTGGCAGTGATAACTACCCTATAGTCTGGGCAAAAGGGGGCATAGCTAGTAAACCTATGCCAGCCTTTCCCAGGTGTGTGTGTGTATAAATCAAGCCTCAAAGAGTGTGTGTCTCAGCTACTTGGGCAGGGACACAAAGCTCTGGTGGGACGGAGAGGGTGCTGGAGGTCTTGGCTTGGCCACTCGGCTGAGATCTCAACTCTATAGTTGTACCAGTGGGGAGTCTTACTGGGGATCTGGAGAAAGAGGGAGAAACCAGTCCCAGACTGACTGCAGTCTCTTTGTGCTCTTAAGGAAAATTGCACTTTACTGTGTGTGTGTACTTGTCATCCTCCCAATGTACATCCCCCACTGGTACTAGTGGTGAGGATTGAGGATCCTTGATTACTGGTCCAGTGGTGGGACATCACATTTATTGGTAAACAGTGGTGGGATCACCACATCACATATTGGGATTCAGAGGCTGGATATTTAACTCCTGTAGCCTGTAAACATTGGTCACTAAAGAAGATGTTTGTACTCGTAATCAGCCACACAGTGAACATTCAGAGTTTCATATCACAATAGTTTTTTTTTGTTAGCTTATTTAGTCAGGGAGAGGAAGCAAGGATATTAGCAAAGGAGTATGGCATGCTGACAAGGAGCCATTTAGCTGAGATGTGCCAAGCCAAAGGATTGAGGCATGCCAAACTGACTAAAGCACAAATGATTGCAGCCTTAGCCACAACTGCATCACAAACCAGCAACCAATAGGACAATCTGGCCTTGGGGGTGTACAACTCTCAAAAAATGGACAGCTCAGCCTTTCCACAGAGGACTTAAAATCTGTCTGGAGTTAAAGCTTGAACTGGAGGCTAAATGTTTGGAAACAGAATCAGCAGAGAGACTGACTCATTTGGAAGCTGAAGAAAATGTGAGAAAGAGGCAACATGAAAAGGAGATGGTGACTCTTTGCCAGGGTCATGGAAGTAATGAGGAAGGGAGTAACTGAACCCCAGAAGCAACAAAGGTCAGTAAATGTCTTCATAATTTACAGAGGATTATAATTTTGATAGTTTTATTCATATGTTTGAAAGGGTTTGTAAACAGTATAATGTTGACCAAGGGCTCTGGGTATGGTTCCTGACCCGCTTACTCCATGGTAAAGCTGTAACTGGTATTTCTAAATTGTCTGATACTGATTGCTTAAATTACAATACTGCTAAAAATTGTTGATTAGAGTGTTTTAAGTTAACACCTGAAGCTTATAGAAAAAAGTTTTTTGAGCATAGACATAAGGCAAATGAAAGTGTATGTGAATATATTGATGAGTTAAGCACTTATTTTCATAGATGGGTGAGTGGATGTCAGGTCACCACTTTTGAAACGCTGTCAGACCTTTTGGTGAGGGAACAAGCCCTTAGCACTTTGCTTGAGGATATGAGAATCTGGTTAGCAGATAGGGAATGCAATACTGCAGATGAGTTGGGGAAAAAGGGAGACCTATACCTAGCAAGCAGGGTATCACTGCACAGAAAAAGGATACTCGATGCTGCACATGGATCTAAGGAACCCATGGTGGGCAGCCTAAACTGCCCCAGCAGAGTCTGTCGGTAGCAGAGGAAGCCACTAGTTCAGGTACATGGCCAGGATCAAGGGTTAAATGTTTTAAATGCAACCAGTGGGGCTATGTAGCATATAGATGTCCACAGAGACAAGGTGGGGAACAAAAGGTGGGAGAGCCAGTAAGTGGGCATGACAGAATGCCAGCAATAAGTTGTCTGGAGACAACAAGGGTACTAAACTACCACAAGATGTTTATCCTATCTTAGTAGATGAGAAACAGGCCACTGCTAAGAGAGACATAGCCTCTGACCTAACAATTGCGAAGCCTGTACTGGTTAAAGAGGAGCACTACTTTCTTGGGCAGTTTACTCCAGTCAGAGCTTTATGAGGGACCCCATTCCAAATACCTTTGCCTAGGGTTCACCTTGACTGGAAGGGTAGAAGAGGAAGCAAGCAAGTGAGTGTGTTTGAGGATATCCCTGCAGATACCATGATAGGGAATGATTTTGATAATGCAGTACCTTATGTGCATGCAGTTACATACAGTCAGGCTTGGAGACAAGCATGTGAGTCTGGTAGCCTGAGAGGGACTCAGACAGACCACAGACTTGAAGCCAGGACTGGTGAGGTGGTTACTTCAGAGAGGGAGTTACCTTGTAACAGTGAGACTGAAGGTGAGCCACAGCTGCTTGTGGGTACTGGTGTTCCCTTAGACAGAGTAACTGCAAGGGCAGAGGTGAGTAGTAGTACCCAGGCTGACAGTGAGGCATCTCTGTCAGAGAATACCAGACTTCCTGTGAAAGGGGCCCTGTGAAGAGTTACAAAGAGAGAGAGTTGAGACAGGCTCAGCTCTCAAACCCTATATTACAAGGCCTGAGGGAGGTAGCCAGTGAGGCACCTGATTGTCAAGGAAAAGGGGAATCTGTATATTGGGACGAAGGGTTACTGTATAGAGAGTTGACCCCTGAGACAGGGATAGAGTGTAAAAGAATACAGCAGTTGGTAGCACCCAGAGCCTATTATCTGGCACTTCTAGCCATAGCCCATGACATTCCCTTTGCAGGTCATACGGGCATAAAGCATACAAAGAGAGGTATTATGCAAAACTTTTACTGGCCAGGGATTTCCAGGGATGTAACATGGTACTGCAGGACCTGTGAGCAGTGCCAAAAGGTAGACAAGGCAGGAGACAAGGTCAAGGCTCCTTTGATGTCTTTTCTTGGGTTTGAGGAGCAATTTCAGAGTGTAGCTATGGATATTGTTGAGGCCACTGAGTACCCCAAGTTACACAGGGAAGAAGTATATCCTAGTAGTAGGAGATTATGCTACCAGATACCCTGAAGTGGTGGCTGTGTCCTCTAATGAGGCAGAAAAAGTGGCAAATGCTTTGTTAGAGATTTTCAAGAGGGTACGTTTCCCAAAAGAAATACTGACTGACAGAGGTACTAATTTGACATCAGACCTGCTGGCTTGTGTAGGGGAGCGCTGTGGGGTGAAGTCATAAAGGCCACCCCCTACCACCCTCAGACTAATTGACTGGAGGAGAGGTTAAATTCTACACTAAAGACCATTCTACAGGCATTATAGACCAGTTTAAGAGGGGGTAGGGCAAATATTTGCCCCATCTGTTGTTCACTTACAGAGAGGTGCCTATGGGATCCACAGATTTTTCACCTTTTGAGTTACTGTATGGGCATAGGGTGAGGGGACCTCTAGATCTGATTCATGATGAGTGCGAGGGTGAGTGAATCCCACAAGGAGTCTGTTGTGGCATATATCCTAAACCTCAGGACAAGGCTCAGGGAACTCATGGGCTTGTCCCAGGAGAACCTGGCAGACGTTCAACAGCAGAAAAAGATTTGGTATGACAGGAATGCTCGAGCTAGAGAGTATGCTGTGGGGCAGCAGGTTATGGTTTGCAATCCTGTCAGACACAACAAGTTGCAGGCAGCTTGGGAGGGGCACTTGAAAGTGGTAAGAAAGGGCAGTGGTTTTAACTAGATGGTAGAACTCCTAGGCAGGAGGCAGGGGCATAAACTGTATCACGTTAACATGATGAAACCTTACCATGATAAGGAGGCAGTAGAAGGCAGGAGGAGTCTGAGGGAGATCTATGGTTACAGGAAGCCAGCCAGCAAAATCCCAAATTACTATGATGGAGCCTAGGGTTGCAGACTTATGATAAGTGCAACACTGTACTGGGCTCAGCAATGCCAAGGCAGCTGGGATCTCAATACAGGAAATGGGGTAAGATATTCTCAGATAGGCTCATCCCTCTCAAGCAGTGTTTCTCAAAGAACACTTGAAAAACTAGTTTAAGTCTTTGAGGGGGGAAGAAATGTCACAAAAGAAGGACATAGAAGAAGGTTCTGAAATAAGTGATAAAGAAGACATACACTGGGAGGCAGTAAAAGGAAAAAATAATTATATTGGTAAAATGGTAAAAGAATAGAACAATTAAAGGGTTAGCAAAAAAAAAGAAAAAAAAATGAAAGGAAATGGGTGAAAAAGAATATAAACAGGTTGGTATAATGGTTAATGTGTTTAACTCACAGACACAAGATACAGTATTTGATTCTTACTTTTGGGAGGGAGCTTGTCTAGGCTAAGAAAGCTAGCCTAATAATTAGGTATGAAGTTATGAATGTAAGGAAAAGGGAAAATAAACATTTTAGAGTGCATTCTATCAATGTGAATAGTATTAAGAACATAATAAGAAGAAAATGGATTTTGGAGTTGTGTAATGCATGTGGTGTAGCTGTAATTATATTAGAAAACAAAAGATTTTTTAACAAATGAAGAAAGATTACAAACAGAGAAACTATGGGGAGTAAAGATAATCAGGAATATGGGAGATGAGAGATGTTCTGGAAAAGCCGTATTCTGTAGAAATACAGTAAAGATAGTAGATGTAACTTTAGCAAAAATGAGAAGTTTAACAATTGTACATTTAAAATGGAAAAAAAACAAGTATATAGAATTATAACATTACATGCTTATACTAATTGTTAAGAAAGGGCATGTTATTTCATCAGATTTTAGACTATGTAGTGATAAATATGAATATTATAATAAGAGGATATTTTAATTGTGATTTAAGAGGCAAGCATAAAAAGAAAGGAAATGGTACAAGAAAATGTTAGAAGTTATAAGCTCTGGTAAGTTTAAACTTTGGGACAAAAATAAACTGTATTATTCATAGGCTTGAAATGTGAGACTGTGGCTTGTATGTTAATACAATATGTTTGTGCATATACTATAACTTGCTTGTCTTTATCTGTTTGTAAGTTTGGAGCTTTTCTCCCCGGGCCTCCGCTGAAAATGGACATGTATCCAGTCAGACTATCCTGGTCAAGAAATGTAAAATAAAATACATAAATAAAACAATTCATGGACTTATAAAGGGGTAAGTATAGAACTGAAATATATTATTTAATAGTATCAGGAGGTTTAGTTATAGGAAACAGTGAGGAAGCTGAAACAGGATTTTCTGATCATCTTGCAATAACGATAGAGATAAAATGAAACAAGGAATATATATAAAAAAAACAAAATAATAAAAACTATAAATGCGAAAGCATGAAATGAATGAAAGAGATTATTAATATAGTTATGGTAAGATCATATTATTATGGGAACATGCCATAAAAAATTGGTCTGAATGGTAGAATACATTTAAGGGAAAGCAAAAAAAATGTTTTTTTTACAGTGGCTGTATGATGTAAGAAAAGTAGAGAAAGAGAAATATAAAAGAACATATAATATATATAATATGTGTTGAAAGATTTAGAACATGTTGACAAAGAAAAGGAATTATACAAAAGACATCAAGAAAAAATGTAAGACTTGTTACATAAGAAAATATATTTTAGAGGGAAAAAGAGAAGAAGTACTGAGTTACTCAAGCAGAATAGTAAAACAGATGGTAGTGTAATGAGAGAAATAAAACAATGTAAAATAAAAAATAGAACTCAGGAAAGGATTATGAATAGTGTAGTAAAATATGTACAAGAAAATGTTTAAAGAAACAAGAAGATAATGAAAAAACATGGAAAGTAAAAAAGTTAACAGAAAAAGAGAATAAAGAGTTATAAAAGGAGATTTCTTTAAATGAGCTAGATAAAGTATTAGGATAAATAAATACAGATTTAGCTGCATGACCAGATGGAATACAATATGAAATGTATAAAAATTTAAGGGACTGGAAAAAATAGTTTTTAAAGATTTTGAATGAATGGTTAAATGACAGTTTTATGTAAAAAGAATTATGCATTAGAATAATTAATTTCACATGGAAGGACAATAGAAGACAATAAACTGGAGACTGATAGTATTAAGTAATAATGATTTTAAGATCTTTATGAAAATAATGCAAAGCAGATTTGAAACTAAAATGGAAAATGGCTGGTTAAGCCGAGGTACATATGAAGAGTGGTATAAGACAGGGAGGTCCAATGAGGTGTATATTCTTTGCATTAGTTATGAATGTGATAGTATGTGAAATAAATGAGAAGGGGTATATAACACTTGAAGGGTTAAGAATTCCAGTTCTGTTAAAATATGTAGATGATATTATAATAATTGCAAAAAAAATTGGATAAAAGAAGTAGCACTTTGCACAAATGAATGTCTACAGGTGATAAGGATGACTTTAAATAAAGAAAAAAGTAAATGATTAGGTGATGTAGTAAAGGTACTGGTATATATTTTACAATAAATGAAATTTCTGTGTTAGGTATAAAATTCGAAAATACAGATGTAAGCAGATTTCAATGGGAAAAACAATATAAGAAATCAAACAAACATATCTTTTCTAGAGAACATATAATTTATTATTCAGAAAAAAAGGCTTTTTTGATAAATTCTGTACTGATGGAAAATATGCTATATAAAAAACTGATAGCATATATTTACATTGTTAAGAAGAACACACTACATCACATGTATTTTTGAAATGTAAAAGAGTAAAAAAGTTATGGGGAAACAATGTAAAGAAGATTTTTTTGAAGATATAAAAGAAAGAGATAAAACAAACATGGATATGATTAAATATGGATACTTTAAGAATAGATAGAATATGTTAAAAGAATAGATAACAGTTATTTTATCTTATATGGGTTATAAAGAATGAAAGAATAAACAAAATTATGTTTAATGGTAAATGGATTTTAGCAACAATATTAAGTAAAGTCAAATGATGATTATGGAAAAATAAGTGGATAGGGATGAACATTTAGTATGATTGTAAATGAAATTATAAATATGTGTAAACATATTTGTATATCTATATATTTGTACATTTGTAAATATTTATAAATATGTAAATATGTTGTACATAAGAGTTATCTTTGTGTATAAATAAAGGACCCTTATTCTTTTTGATAAGTACTGTGAGATCTTTTACATGTATCTGAGCTACCAACAACTTGGGAAGATGAGGCCTCAGTTTAATGCATCATCCACAGAATGGGATTCTCAATGCATACTGATGTAGCTGCTGCTTGCATATCCTGATGTTTTGTACTGTGTCCCTTGATATGTAAACCATTATAGCCACTTAGGATGGCTATTTCGGTGAGCTCTGATACTGTTGCCTTTTTTTTTTCAGCTACATCATGTTGTTTTCTTGCTTTTGCATTCTTAATATTTAGTATCAGATAATTCTATTTGATCAGGAATTCAAGACTTTTTTTAAACTTTGGGGCTGATTTTTCCAGTGCTTCTGTTCTGTCTGTGCATTGTAATATTTTCACAGTTCCGTGTGTATCAACAGAACATTTTCTGTCATTTCTAGGAAATACTTCATTAGCAGCAACTCTGCATTTATGAACTGCTCATAAATACCTCAAGTGCAAATTAACATTTTCCTGCAGTAGTCAATAGTGGTGACCCATGCATGATGTTGGAACAGGAACCCCCCTTTATTTACTCTCACACACACACACATGTGCACGTACACAACACACACACACACACACACACACACACACACACACACACACACACACACACACACACACACACACAAACACATGCAAACACAGGCACACACACACACATTCTGACACACCTGTTACCTGTCCCTGAGATACCAGAATGTCCCTGATGTCCCTGCCCCCATAAATCACAAATCCTTACAGTCAGTCAGTAATGACAGACATTAGAGTTCATTCTTCTTAGTTTGCATACAGTGTATAGGTATGCTAGACCTGTTGCTCAAGTAATTTTTTTAAGCTAGACCACATAAAAGATTTCAAATTCTTCATGTTCTTGTCTAGTGTTCCTCCTAGCTTTGTCCTGAAGCCCCCCAACAGACACAACTACGTCCATCTCAACTGTTCCTGATTTTGCAGAATGCTCTGCTGCTGTGTCTAAAATTTGCCCTGTGCCTTGTATTTCACAAGCTGTTGCAATAACTGCATAATAACAGACCTTAGAGTTTCATACTTAAGTAAAAAAGTGCTCTGCAATGCTAGCTCTAAAGTTAATGTAGATAGTTAAGGCTTTTGTTTGACCCACTGCTTCCTGTGTAAAAGGTGTAAAACATCTCCCCTTTTACTTTTATTTCCCAAGACATTAAGGTAACATGTTGGAGTGTCTTTGACACAGACAGCTAACAATCTCATGCCAAGTGCTAAGGGTGTAGCATATGAATATTTTAAGGTGAAAGAAAAAAAGCCAAAAACTAAAAAGCACACTGTGAAAATGGAGGACAATGTAAATTGAATAACCAACTGACTATTAAACTATTTAAAACTAAAACAAATAAAACTGGAAATACAAATTTATATATATATATATATATATATATATATATATATATATATATATATATATATATTATTTCACAAACATATTAAAACCAATAATTTACTGTTAATCAATTGTTGAACTGGTGAGCTTTTAAAACGCATTTTATGTTTTTGAGTTTTGGAAGGGTATCTACTGCTAGCAACAATTTCTGTCTTAACATCTTATTTTCTAGTTTATTGTTGCTGTCATTTCCTCAAATATCAATAGTCACATGATCCACTACAACAAAATACACATTTTTTAACATCTTCTCAAATACATGCATGTTTAGTTAGTGCATTACTTTTATCCTTATTCTTAATTGCTAATTTATGTTTATAAATGTACTGCAAGAGCTTCGTTGTTGTCTTACCAACACAGAAATTCTTACAACTGCATTATCATGAGAGATATGCCACATTTGAGGTGTCACAAGTCTATAAACATCTACTTGCAAACTCTATGTCCAAGAGGGATAATCTTAAAACAAGACCCCCATGTATAACTCCACAATATTTGCAGCCATTGTGGGGAAAAGTACTAGTTTTACTTGTATTGTTGACTAAAAAAGCCTTTCAAATAAACTCTTCAAATTATCTCTTTTATAAACAAAATGTGGGTATACACCTGCTGTTCATATGATCATATGATCATAGAAGGTTATTAGGCTAATGGCTCTTGGGTGGGCCCTTACAAGAGTTTATTCCCAAAAAGAAACCTTAGTCAGCACCTGTCACTCCTGTCAATGAGGGACACAGGTGGAACCCCTGGGAAAAATTTGTGGTTTCCCATCCACTCATCAAGGTTGGGCTTGAAGAGGGTCAGCAAGGTACTCTGTTTGAAGTGTATGGGAAGTCTATTCCAGAGAGGGGGCAGCCTCTGGGGAGACAAACCTGTCTCTCCAGCAGGTTTTGTTGATGTCTCATATTAGATTCAAGCCTTTCAAGCAGGTAATGCACAAGGAGTTAGACTTACGGATATGGAGTATCTCTAGTAGGGCAGGATCTGAGATTGTCTTGTAGGCGAGATCCAGATCACCTCTTAGCAATCTGTATGATACTGAGTAGAGTGATAGTGATTTGAGCGTGTCCACATAGGACAGGTGTTGGAGGCCATAGATTCTGTTTGTGTGGTATTTCTGTGGCCTTTCCAGTTGGTGCAGCTGTTTGGAGAGGTACATACCAAACAGGGCGTTATGCCCAATTATTGGTCTAATGAGGGAGGGGTATAAAGAAGTAACAACCTCCTTTTTTTCTGGATGCAATTCCTTTACTTATGAGATAAACTAAGTAAAAAGCTTTTCTGACCACTGCCCCTACATGATGGTCAAATGTTAGATTGTTATCAACATGAGTACCCAGGTCTGTCACCACAAGTTGTGTGCTTAGGGGGTTGCCCTTGATGTGGTAATCAGTAGGACTCATATTTTTGATGAATGGTATGATGATACATTTTTTGAGTTTAGCTTGAAGCTATGACTTTGGCACCAGTCATTAGTTTCTGTTAGACCCTTTTGCATTGTGTTAACATCATTTGGGGAGTCAATGACAGCGCCCAACATACAGTTGTTTGCAAACTTGGTCAGCCACAGGCCTTTTATCTTTGCTGGGATCTCTGTGAAGTAGATGCCAAACAGTAGGGGTCCCAGGACAGATCCCTGGGGAACTCCACTAGTGACAGGTCTGCCACTGGAGGTGGATGCACCTCTTTTCACCTTAAGGGTCCTGTTGGTGAGCCAATTGACCACCCATCTGATGAGATAAGGATTTACATCAAGTTGTGTTGGCATTCTGATGATGCCCAAGTAGGAGACTGTGTCAAAGTAAGCTGTATGTACTGACTTTCCCACATACAAGGCCTTGGTGACAGTCTCAAATAAGTCAACCGGGTTCAACAGGAAAGATCTGCCCTTGACAAATCTGAACTGGGTGGCATCAAGTGCTTGGAGATTGCCTTTGTTCTTGTTTATGAGATCCATAAGAATACTCGCCATGGCTTTACAGGACAGACTTGTCAAGCTAATGGGATGATAGTTTCCAGGGTCAGTAGTGGCACCATCTTTGTGCAAGGGGATGACAATAGCAGTTCTCCACTCTGCTGGAATGAAGCCTGTATGTAGGCTGTGGTTGACTAGGGTGCTCAAATGGCAAAGCCAGTTCTTGTTAGAGATGGTGCAGAATACAGCCTGGGATACTATCAGGTCCCATGGAAGCTGTGTTCTTTGCCTTGAATATATGGCCTTTAACACTTGATGTATGGAGATGTGAAGTGCAGGACAAGTATCAGGGATGTTGAAAGGGTCTTTGGAGGGGACATGGGAGTGAAGTTTGCACTGAACCTATCTGCTAGCAGGTTGGCTAAGTCAAAAGGATCAGTGTAAGTGATACTGTTAAGTACTAATTTGGAACAAACCTGGGCTTTGCCATGGAGGCTCCTGACATAACTGAAGAAGGCTTTGTGGTTTCCCTTTGTATTGGAGGCTAGTTTTGATTCATAATTGGCTTTGGAAGTTTTCATTAGTGATCTAATTTGCTTGTTGAGGCTAAGGAGAGAGTTTTTCCAATTTGGACTTTCTTCCTTTTCACCCTTGGACAAGAGTTTCTTCCTTTTGTTGTAAAGCCTATTGATAGAGGATGTCCACCAAACAGGTTTGTGTTTCCTTGAGGAGCAGATTTTAGTTCTGTTGGGTATGGCTGACTCCATGCAGTTATACAGGTGCTTGTATAATGCATTTGTGTACTGTTAAGCATAGTTGCCTGCATTCTGTGATGGGGCGGTAGTATGAAGCTAGAGATACCCTCCCTTAGGAGGTTGTAGTTAACTTTTGAGAAGTGTTTTAGCTTGATTCTGCCTGGAGGGTGGGGGGTTGGGTGGCATAGAAACCTTGAATGAGATAATCTGGTGATCTGATCTCACCAGAGAAGAACATACTATGGGAGTGGTGCAGCAGTTGCCCATGTTGGTGAGAACCAAGTCCAGAAAGTTATCTCCCCTTGTGGAGGATGAGACAAGCTGGTCTAGTGCATTACAATTGATAAAGTCAAGGAATTTTTGAGTGAGTGCTGTAGTGCAGGAATAGTTCACCCACTCTATGGTGGGGTAGTTGAAGTCACCAAGGATCAGGGTGTTAGGGGGTACCTTGATGGAGTCAAGTAGATCCAGGTAAGAGGAGTGGGTGTCTTGAGTCATGGAGGTGGGTCTATAGCTGGCTATAACTTGGATGGGTGTCTTGCCAACTGTCAGTTGCACCTGGAGTATTTCCAGTACATCATGCTGGCAAACCAGGCTGGAGATGTGCCTGTCTTTAATAAACATAGAGACTTTCCACCACCCTTAGTCTTCCTGACCTCATTTTGGGGTTGGAATGTGTGGAATGAGGTATAGCCTGGTAAGGCAGGTGTGCTGTCTGCTGCCCTAAACCAAGTGTTTATGACCACACAGACATTGGCATCTTCTAGTGCAAGGAGAGTCTCCAGTGAGAGCATTTTCAGGTTAAAGCTTTTAGCATTACACAGAATAACTTTCAATTTGCTTTTTGACAGATCTTTTATGTTGGAAGATTTGGTCTTTGGAACATTGTCTAAAAAAGGCATAATGGGGGAGAACAGAGCCTTGGCCAGGATCTGGAATCTCAGTGGTGATAGGTGGAGGCCATCTCTGGCAAAGCACTGAGGCCTGACAACCATGTCATCCTAGGCATACAGGTACTGGATCCCCTTGGAATGACACCAGAACCTAAGCCAAATGTTGAAATCAATTATTTTTTGTTGGTATTGTGGTAACATTCTTGGTGAAGGTAGGATGCTGCTTAGGGCTAGGGTCATACCTGCCTGGGACGCATACTCTGACAGCTCAATCCTGTCTCTCTTCATATAGTCCAAGGAGGTACGGCTCAAGTCATTCACACCAACATGGACAATGACACAGTCATACTTGTACTTGTTGTGGTGAGACTTAAGTGCATGTATAATGTGGTGGATTCTGGCACCAGACAGACAACTGACCATGACATTCTCCTTGTTGAGCCTGGTGAGGGAACATCAGTGTGTCTCACAACTGAGCCACTAATGACTAGTATGTTTGGTTTATTGTTATGCCTTGTGGGCTGTGATGGTTTATTGTTTTGCCTTATGGGCTGTGTTTCTGAGACACTGGTGTGTTGTCTGTTGTGTGTGATATGATTGGTGTTTTGTATGGAATGTTTATGAGTGTGTTTTGGAGGTCTCTGCTGTTTAGCTAAGTTGTTATTGAGGACCTCTGCATAGGTGGGTGTGTGTTGTGCTTGGCTATGTGATGTGAGTGGTGTAGTGTTTGTGCTGGCAATCTCATCTTTGTTAGAGTTACGACTGTGGCACAAGAGAGCATATATTCCAGGTTACTGATGTAGATGCATTTCTCACAAGTAGAAGAATTATGTGCTAGGAGACGAGGGCTGTCAGTAAATGTGAGGCAGTTGCTACACTGTCTCAATATGCCCATGTCAACAAGGCTGGCAGGAGAAACTGATGGGAATTGTCAAGACATAGTGTTTTGAATACTTGGGTGGACTTATGGAGAGAGCATTTTGATAAGGGTTTGTTCACAAGAGTGTAGACCACAAAACCCTTCTTAAATATAAAGTAACTTGCCAGAAGCACAAGTGCTAAAACCAAAACTAAAATGCTTAGAATAACAGATACATTTTTTTCAGGAGTAATAAATGCAGCAGAATAAAAGCACTTGAACACTTAAGAGCACACAGCAAAAATAAGATGAAAAAGTAGGAAGAACACAATTACAGTAAAAGCAGCTGAATAAAGTGTACATTTTTTTATTAAGTGGAGAGGGAGGAAACAGAAGATAGTTCAAGATTAAGAAACTGAGAGGGTTGACCTTCCCAAATGCACTCTTTGTACTCAGTAGACTGAGCTGCTGAGATGGGACAGGGAGGAGTATCCAAAATCAATTAAGCAAGGGGGTAGTCCTTCCCAAATGATATCACTGTACTCAGCTGATTGAGCAAATGAGATGGGAATGGGAGGAGTGACCAAAATCAATTTTACAGCAGGGATGGGCAATTCCAAAGCCACCAAGATTAAGAGTACAACAACACCGGGGGGGGGGGGGCAAGAAAACCAAACAATGCAACATAATACAGAGGGCAGAGGCCAGCAATAAACAATGCAGTACAGTTCAAATCAAGTGCAAAAAAGTATACTTATCAGTTTGGTATATCAGATGGTTATAGAATCCAACACAGCCAGGTAGTTATCTCTGCTATATTAGCTCTGCACAATTTCACAGAATGTAAGCCTTTGTGCTAGAAGTACAACAGAGAAAATAAACCTCAGGCAATCAGATAAATACAGAGGTGTTGGCCAATAAGTAACACCTTAAGTGGGATGACTCCACAGAAAGCAACGTAACCCCCACTTGAAACTAGCTACTGAACTACCCTGAGAAACAAACATTGCAGACAGAATACAAAGGCCAGAGGCCAGAAATAAACAATGAAGCAGATATATAAATGTAGTACAGTGCAAATCAAAGGCAGCTGCAGTGGTGCAGAAGTTAGTGTTGTCACCTGACAGCAAGAGGTTCTCCGGTTCGATCGTTGACTGGGGTGCCTTCTGTGCGGAGTCTGCATGTCCACCCTGTGGTTGCATGGGTTTCCTTTGGTTGCTCCGGTTTCCTCCCACATCCCAAAGACATGCTGTAGGTGGATTGGACACTCTAAATTGGCCCTAGGCATGAGTGCATGTGTGTGCATGCCTTCTGTGGAAGGTTGGGCACCGGGCTGGTAACTCGACATCATAAAACTCCACTGTCAATCATGAGCAGACAGGTGATCTACTGTGGTGGCCCCTAACTGATAAAAGCCAGCAGAAGTACAGTGCAAAAAAGTATACTTAGTTTGGTACATCAGTTGTTTTTAACAATTCTTGGTTACCTTGTATTATTTTTTACTTCTGAGTAACAATATTCCTAATAATAGATGCATCCTGACTAATAGGTTCTAGAAAAGACATAATAAAATCAAAACAATAGTTATTACTCAGTTTGGAATTTATAAAATCATTACTCACTGCTCCCTAGTGACCCATTCAACAAGGAACCATCATTTAATAGGCAAATACCCTCTATCTAAAAAAAGATGATCCAAAAATTTAATTTCATCCTTAAAAGCATTATTGTCACTAATTATTTTGATAAATCCAATAAATTGTGGTTATTTAAGGTGAAATGCTAAAAATTGATATATATATCATCCTCAGATTTTTCAGCATATTTTTAGGTATTTGTCTTTAATAAAGAATTATCCATGGTATCTAATGTCCCCCCATCACAGCCTTTAATAAAAAATAACATTTTTGCAGGCAGACAAGCCCACCCCCTGCATGCCCACACTTCCAACTAGCCCAATCTGCATTTTTTTACATAGCCCTCCCTATGCCCAATCCTGTAAACCACATAGCCCTACCAAAACCTACACCCTAAATCTTAAACTCCCACCCAGATCCCACCTCATCTCCTTGGTCCATTACCCTATACTTCCACTCCTCCTAAATCCTGAAGTTCATGTTCACTCCCCAAGCCTAAAACTCTAAGTCCTCTTCCTAAACCTAAATTCTCTGATCACTTCTTAACCATAAAATTCCCCTCCCACTCCCTAAGCATAAAACTCCCCTTCCACTCCTTAACACTAAAATCCCCTTTCACTCCCTACATGAGCAGCAGCCCACAAGAGCTACAAAGGCACTCAAGTTCCTGGCTATGAGACATAACACCCCTGGGGAACATGTTTACATATGTGGAAATAGAGTATATGTTATGCAAACACAGAAAAAGCTTATAAGGTCAAACAAACCACACACACATTACACTGGACATGGTGAAGGCTTTGCACATCAGGACAACCACATCTACGTCACACACATCCAGATGTAAATTCTATATTCTACCAGACTGTATGAGACACATGACAAAACCTGTCAAGGACATATGGACAAGAAACATATGCTTTACTGCAATAAAAAGTTGTCCCTACTGTGAAGATAGGTGAAGGCTGCCAGCCTAGCTAGATAGAATTTTGTAGATAATTCTGTCATTTGTAAATATTAATGTAAGCCACAGGCTTGTTCTCTTAAATATAAAAAGACTGTAGTGGATGTGGAACTGCAAAAATGTAACACCAGTGCACCCTGCACAAAGCTGATAATTCAAGCATGGTGAAATTCTTTGATCTAAAATCCGGAGCCGATATGTCTGTGTGAAGGAATTCTGGCTATTGTTTTAAGACCAGAATTAATGGCTAGA
>NC_056747.1:1036402519-1036457519 GCF_019279795.1 Protopterus annectens | reverse complement strand
GTGTGTGTGTGTGTGTGTGTGTAAGCTCTTAACTAAACTTAAACCCACCAAATTAGTAGCAGACAACCTCTCAAGGGAATACCTACAAATCGCAGCTGATGCTCTGGCCTACCCAGTATCCATCTTGATTAACCGATCTCTGTCAGAAAGTTACATTCCCACACTGTGGAAAGTATCACATATAATTCCACTCCACAAAGGTGGACCCTCCACAGAACTAACCAATTACCGCCCCATAGCTATTCTCTTTCCACTCTCCAAAATACTAGAGAGATGCATACACTCTCAGGTCTCAGACTACCTCCTTACTAACAACCTCATTTCCAGTACTCAGCATGGTTTCTGACCAAACCCACCGCTCTTTAAATATATCAACTCTGAGACTGCACTTCAGTGCAGTAAGCGAAATCTTCCCTTTACCACAATGTAGTGCGGCCTCGGAGTTCGCATATTAAAAGACTGGGGGGTGTGGGGGGTGCAGGGAGGCTTGTCCCCCTGCCTACACTAGTCATGTAAGTTCTGTTTGTTTGCTTTTTTTTTTTATTATATGTTCGATGTATGAAACTTCGAACAGTTAAATTCAATTATTTAACATTCAAAGATTTCAAACTTCGAACATATAATATAGACCCCCTCATAAATACAGGTGAATGTTGCACCCATCCCATGTGATGTCTTTACTGGTCAAGTCAGACAATAAACCTCTGAAGTTTTAGGAATTATTCCAAGCCAAAATTAATACTTTTAAGTTACACTCTGGCAAAATGTAGAGCTACCCCAAACTCAGGAAATACTGCTGCCTATCCAGAGTCATTTACAAAACTTCTTTACAATCATGTATACAGCTGCATAGAGGCAGTAGTACCTGGTCTATATTAGAACATCCAAGTTTCAAAACTTTGAATGTTCTAATATCGAACCCTATTACGCCGAAGCTGAAAACATCAGACATACAGAACAGCAAACTTTTTCTTAGGGAAAAAATTTGCTGTTCCAAAACACATACACACAACACAAGCACACCAAACAAACAGCAATCCACACACATACACCTAAAATTTTACACCTAACCCTACACTAAACTATACACACACCACTAACTATTCAGTTACCTTAACCCAAACCCTAACCCTAAGGTCCGTCATTATCTCACACTTACCTGACCCGCGCCTTAACCCTAACTCACCTACCCCCCCTAACCCTCACGTCCACACAATCGCACATTTACCTGACCCGCGCCCTAACCCTAACTCATCTAACCTGCCCTAACCCTCACGTCCACACAATCACACACATACCTAACCTGTGCCCTAACCCTAACTCACCTAACCTATCTTAACCCTCACGTTCATACAATCGCATACATACCTAACCCGCACCCTAACCCTAA
This sequence comes from Protopterus annectens, assembly GCF_019279795.1. Lineage (NCBI taxonomy): Eukaryota > Metazoa > Chordata > Ceratodontiformes > Protopteridae > Protopterus > Protopterus annectens. The sequence continues at coordinate 1,036,456,129 of NC_056747.1, read as the reverse complement.
CTACCCTAACCCGCACTCAATCGCACACTTACCTGAACCCGACCCGTAACTTTCCACCACAGCACTGAAAATACAGAAGCAACAGAAACGGACAACCAAATTCTTTCCCTAGGAAAAAATTTGTTTTTGTTGCTTCGATATTTTCAACTTTTGCATAATAGAGTTCGATATTAGAACATTCAAAGTTTTGAAACTTCAATGTTCTAATATAGACTCGTAGTACCTACCTGAAGTAAGCACAGTAAAAACTCAAAAAACAAGCCACCCAGGTGGAATTTCAGCTTTAATAGGTTGTACAAAACAAGGAAGAAAATCTTCTCCAAAAATAGGAAATAGAATGCCCAGCAAGGTAAGAACTTCCTCATCACCTTACATAAGAAGCTAAGTTTGAAGTAAAAGTAGCCTCCTAGACTAAGAAAAATCATAAGGCATTCTTCAGCTATGTAAGCAACTTTGAAGGCAATACACAGCAATGTGAATGAGCTAATTGTAAATGCAGCCATTTATACAGAGCTAGAGGATATAGGAAACCTACTGTTTGATAAATTCAGCTTCAGTTTTACCCCACTATCACCCCCAGACACCAATCAAGAAATACCTCCAGCCATTACTTCCCCAATGATCACTACAGAACAGATCCTTAAAGTACTCTCCAAGGCTAAAAATACTGCATCTATGGGACCTGATAATACCATTGGACGTCTTCTTAGTAGTATGAAGCATGACTTATCAGGCCAACTAGAATCACTATTTAATCACTGCATCCAAACAGGCTTCATGCCAAATGAATGGAGGACTGCTAATGTTATTCCTCTGCTTATGGACGGGTCATCCACTGTCCTGGGAAACTATTGAACCATATACCTTACTAGTCTCATTTGTAAAACTATGAAAAGAGTAATCATGGATTTGATAAATGTTGACATAAGAAACCTTCAGACACTGAATCAAACTCAGTTTTTTTCAGTCATACCTACTCAACCTGGTGGACTTCTTCAAGAGGGTCACCAAAGCAATGGATGAGGGCAAAATGGTACACACTGCCTACCTTGACTTGACCAAGGCATTTGACACAATACTCTCCTCAAACATTGCAGACAAACTCACTAAATTAGGTATAACCCCCTACATTACCCACTGGATAGCCAGCTGGCTCACTGATAGGACCCAGGAAGTTCGGATGGGAGAATCCACCTCCACAAAGAGGCTGATCACTAGCAGAGTCCCTCAAGGCTCTTTGCTGGATCAGTTCTCTTTGGCGTCTACTTCTCAGAAGTCAAGGCCAATGACAAGGGCCTGTGTCTGTCCAAGTTTGCCAATATTTGCAAACTAGGTGCTCTCATAGAAATCCTAATGTATTCCATGGACTAACAGAGACAAATGACTGTTTTCAGAACCATGGTTTAATACTTAATGACAAGAAATGCATAATACTGCCCACTGAGAAGTCAGCTAGCACAGTAAACTACATCATTGATAGCATATCCCTAAGATTAGATGAAGTAGTCAGAGCTTTGGGTATGTATGCAAAGAGTAACCTAGCTCTTGACCAACATTTATGTATTATTATTTTATTTGACATTTGTTAACCGGGTTAGTCCAACTGGGACAAAGCCATTTTTCAGTGGAGACCCGGGGAAAAAAGCTCCACAACAAACATTCAATAATTAGACATAAAGAAAATCAAAAATGTACAAAGACATAAACAAAAGAATTCAACATTACTGGTACGTTGAATAAATATTGTAGCATAAAAAATACAGATAGACCTTAAGTCTTAGAAAAAAACTAAAAACCAGTGTAAATAAAATTGGCTAAGAAAAGTATAATAAATGAAGAGGAATGAAAGAATTAAGTTGCAGAAAAGAAACAGAAACATAGAGGAGAGAAGGAAAGGGTGATATAGTTGCTATAAAGAAAAATAAGGAGAAATGTATGGTTTCACAGATGTAGAAGTAAGAATAAGTGTGTAGTTTAGTTGGAGAGAAAATTTAGTCAGGAGGAAGAGAGCACATAGTTTATTTTCCTTAAAATGAAATTTTACTGACTTTTTAAATAGGGATTTGGATCTGATGTATTGGATGTCAAGAGGTAGTTTATTCCAGTTCTCAGTAGGGTAACAGGTATAGAGATTTTTTCCTATGTTAGACTTAGGTTTGAGAATGGCTAGGAGATATTGTTCAGAGCTACGGAGAGTTTCTAGTAGGGGCATAGAGAGAGATGACAGCTGAAATGGTGGGATAGAAAGTGGGTTGGTATAGAATAGAATGAATGATTTGAAGCTGAGAGAGGAGGAGGTAATGGGGGAATTCTGACCAGTTCAGTTTTCTAAGTGCTGTTTCTAAATGCTATGTAGTGATGAGTAGTGTATGCAAGATCAGCAGCAAAGTTAGCAATCTTGTTGTAAGTGGATTCAAGTTTAGAGATGAGTGAGGTCTGTAAGTTGGTGAAAATTTGAGAGCTATAGAGAAGGGCAGGTAACAGCTAATCATGTGAAAGCGCTCTTTTAGTAGTACTAGAGAGAAAGTATTTGTTTCTATAAAGGAGACCACGTTTTTGATGTTTTTTTTATGTTACTTAGAATATGAAGATCAAATTTTAGCTGGTCATAAATAGTGACTCCTAATAGTTTTGAGTGGCCTTCTACTATGATGGATGTATTATTGATGGAAAAGATGGTGAAAGATAATTTCAAGCGTGACATAGATTTTGGTATGAAGAGTAAGAGTTTCATTTTCTTTGGATTTGGATTAAAACGTTACATTTAAGCCAGTTTTCAAAAGACAAGAACACGTTCTGTGTTTTAGTAAGATGTTCAGGGAAGGTATCAGCAACAGTGATAACAGTGCAGTCACCTGCATACTGGACAACATATGAGTATTGGGTAGAGGAAGAAAACTGATTAGTAAAGATGTTATAAAGAAGTGGTCCAAACATTGACCCTTGGGGAACACCCATCTGAATAGGGAGTTTAGGAGAGATAGCAGAGCACCATTTAACAGATTGGAAACGATTACTAAGATAACTAGAGAACCATGAGATATTGGAGGTAGACAGGTTTAAATGAGAAAGTATGTCTAAAAGAAGGGAAAGGAGGCAGTGTCAAATGCCTTAGAGAGATCAAGAAAGAGACAGGAGGCAAGTTTATTTTGGTCTCTAGCTTGTGAAATGGTGTTTATGAAGGAGATGAGAGTAGTAGAGGTACTATGACCAGGGTGAAAGCCAAGCTGGGTGGTGGTGATAAGATTTTCATCCATAAAGTGTTCTAATATCTGTTTATGTACACATTTTTCCAAAATCGTGGACAGAAGAGATAGAATTGCTATGGGCCTAAAGTTGGATAAATCCAGATAATTCCCTCCTTTATGGGTAGGTAGAATGTAAAAATGTTTCCATAGATCAGGAATCAAAGTCTCAGTAATTGATCAATTAATGAGAATAGAGATTGCTAGGGCTAGTGATTTGGCAGCTAGTTGTAGAAAGAGAGGAGGGAGACCATCTACTGGGGGAGAACAAGTTTAAGTTTCAGAAGTAAAGATTTTACATGACTAGTGGAAACAGTTTTTAAGCAGAACTGAGAGGTATTATGAGAGGGAATTATTGGAAAGGAGGGTGGGGTGGAGTGAGAGTGAGGAAGATTTAAAAGTTTTTTTGATAATGTCAATGAAGCTGAAGTTAGTAGCAGTTTGTAGAGGAGAGAGAGAAGCGCTAGGCTGAGGAGTAGATGAGCTTCCAGGATGAAGGATTTGATTAATAGTATGCCAGAATTTCTTAGGATTTTGTAGGTGAGATTTAGGGGGATTAGAGTAAAAGTTTCTCTTATCATTGAAAATGGCTTTTTTAGTAAGGTTCCGAAGGAGTCTATATTGTTGAAGGTAAGAAGGCTGTTTAGTTCTGATCCAAAGCTTCCAAGATTTATCACTTTGAACCATAAGGGAGTGGTTGGAGGGAGTTAGCCAATGGGCTATAGTAGATTTTATTCTGACATGGTGTATAGGGCCAAGAGAATTGTGTATGTTAAGAAATATATTACTAAATTCTGTAACAGCTTCATTGAGTTGAATCTGTCTGAGAAAGGACCAGTTGATAGCAGAGCGTTGATAGTTAAGTTCATTAAGGTCAAAGTTTTTAAAATTTCTGCAAGGTTTAATTGTATGGGGTTTGAGTATGTGAGGAGACAAACAGAGGACTTTTGCTGGTCAGTGGTCAATCAGGGTGTCAAGAAGGGTTTTGGGAAGTGATATTTATGGGGATGAAATACTAGTATCCAGTCAAGTATAGATGAATGGGTTGTAGATTTAGTGATGTAAGTAGGTGAGTTTATGAGTTGGGTAAAACCATGTAAGTTGATGGAAGTGGAAGGGGATGCCATGGCTAGAGTTGACCAACTGATGTTTACATCTTCCATGATTATAGTCTCATTATGGAGATCAGATGAGAGAGAGAGAGGAAAGAATAAATTCCAGTTAGTGTTATTGTCACCAGGTGGAATGTAAATTGCAGCAATGTTAAAAGAGTTGTGAGGATTAATTCTACAGTTAGTCACAAGTAGTTCTGCTGGAGAGTGTGTGGAGGAGAGGGGGACACAAGAGGGGTTACTGTGAGATTTTCAGTGTACATGATAGCTACACCTTCTCCTTTTTTATATGTTCTGTCTTATCTTATGATATTATAGTCAGGTGGAAGGATGTCTTTATCTGGGATGTGGGGGTTAAGCCAAGTTTCAAAAACAGCAATAATGTGGGGAGTGTTTTGAGAAATCCAAGAATGGAATTCAGCAGTTTTGTTTACTAAGCTTCTAAGGTTAATAGCATAGAGGGAGATGTGCTTTGATGGGATATAGGCAAATGAGTAGGAGGATTGTTTGGAGATCTCATTACATGGTGAGATGACAGTAGGGCCAGGGTTGGGGTGTATGTCAACTGAAAGTAAAAGGGATAGGAGAGTAAAGATAGTTTGAGGGTTAGAAATATGAAGAAGAACGTATTTGATTTTTACTTTAGCTCAAGTTGGTTTAAATATCCTCAGATTAGCTTTAGGAGTTAAGATTTCAGAAAGATTGTTAAGTGGAGGTGTAAAGAAACAATGTGGGAGTTGAGGGAAGATTGGATGATAAGTAGAGGTAGGTGAATGAAAGTTGGGTTTAAGAGGCATAGTATAAGAGATTAGGTAGCAAATGATAGTTAGAAAGACAGTAATTAGAAGTGTAACTGGCAGGGAAAGGTGGGACATGGTGAAGAGTAGGGTAGAAGTTTTAGTAGTGAGTATGTAGGGGGAGAAAGAAAGAAGTAGATAGGTTATATAGTAAAAGGAAAACAGTAGATGTCAGTAGAGGTAAAGCCAGTGAGGAGAAAGTTAAATAAACAGAGTTAAATAGGAAACAGAAAAAGTGGGGGAAGGTGAGAGGAGAGGAAAGAGACTGGAGTAGAAAGTACAAACGGGGGATTGAAAGGAGAGTATTAAGGAGACCTAGAGAATAAAGGAAATGATGTCAGGGATGGGTGGGAATGGGGGTAGAATAGGGGAGCGGAGTGAAGTGAGGGCAAAACGGAGTGAGTTAGCCCAGCCGAAAAAGGTAAATGGGAGGCACGAACCACTACCAAAAAAAAAAAAATCCATAAGAGAGACTGCAGAAATCCTTTTTTATATAACTATTTAATTTGCAGTACAGTATTGTTTGTTACAGAACAGGGGATAAAGGCAAAATGCATAAAAGAGATCATGGCAAGGGAGAAATGTCACTAAGTCTATAAATAACAGTGTAAAAAGCTGACAGGGAGTGGGAATCAAGGAGAGATAGGAAAAAAGAACTATGCGAGTAAGCTGCAGTTAAGTGCTATTACACTGCCATGTAGTGTTTCTAAGGCAGAGAGGAAATGTTGATTGATTCATTGATTCAGTGAGGAATATGTTGATTCATTCTAATGTTGAATCATTCTAATGTTGAATCATTCTAATCGTTCTATGTTGTTTAATTTGTAAGCAAGATCAAGGCATCTAAGTCCAAGGAAGTCACTGTTCCACTGTATTCAGCCCTCATCAGTCCCATCATCAAGTACAATGCCCTTGGTATGTATGTGACCAGGCACATGCAAGAAATGGTACGTCCACATAGGTTCCTCACAAAAAGAATATGGGGCATTAACAATATATCCTTTGCAGATCACCTCAAAGCCCTAACCATATACTCTGTCTCATACAGACTTTTGAGGACTGGTCTATGTCTGGCATACAAGGCATCTCTGTATCCTGCTGTGATGGACCTGTCGCATATCCGCAAAAACAAATAGCATCAATATTACCTGATCCAAGGACTTAAACTTTGCTTGTAACATAAATATGACATTCTGAATGGACAGGTTCTTCCCTGACCCTATTCAGGTATAACTTTGACCAGTGGATGGGAAATTGGAAATTCACCCAAGCCTGTCAACTATGTCTCCAACAGACAGAGGCAGCATGTAATTACTTGACCATCCATTTCTTAACTTACATATATCCCTTAAAATAACATCTAGGGTGCCAAAATGTGTTGCCTACATTAGGGATACATGGCTAGGCTTATACAGGCCTCTATGGTTAGCCTCTATATCAGATGATCGAATGTTTAGTTAAGCGAAAAACTAAATGTTGATCACTAATAATCGCACACACAAAACATCGAATGGCAGTTTCCAGTCAGGGAAACAATGCCGTTGCCCAACGATAAAAAAAAAACACAAATGAAGTGTGGGGGCTTCACCCCTCAGACCCCCCGATGTGGGGGCTGTGCCTCCACACCCCCCTAACTAAATATACCAACTCCAAGATCACCCCATATAGAAGAAACTCTGCACAACGGCCAAACGACTTGTTTCTCTGAGTGGAAACTGCCGTTCGCGGTTTTCTGTGTTCAGTTATTAGTGATTGACATTTAGTTATTTGAGTAACTAAACATTCGATCAACTAATATAGACCCAGTGGTTAGTCTAGTATACACCGTTGAACCTGGGTTTGACTACTTCTTTATTATTTGTCATTTTCCAACATTATTTAGCTTGCACCCGTAAAGTATTTTTCATTTTAGTACCTAAACTTCTGAACTCTTTGCAGTCTTTGGTCATGGAACTGACAATATTTATAGCATTTAAAGCAAACCTCATATCTAATCTATACTTCAGAAGGATGCAATATGTAAATATAATGGTACATTAACATATACACTCAGTGATATAGTTGCTAGCTATATTTGTTTGATGTCAAGCTTTACAATCCTATTAACATTATTAGGTTTTAACTTATAAACCTTTGTATTATTGCTTCTGTAAGTTATGTCTAATAGTGTTAGTCTTTTATAATGTATACCTGTTGCTTGTAATTTTTAGCTGTCATCATTGGTATAAATTGAATTTGAATGAAAAAGGGACTAGTGTCCAATTCATTTACCTATAAAACAAAATAAAAATGCATGCTACTAAATCCATGCTCTGAAAAAACATTTTACTTTGTGCTCGAATTGCTCATCACATCTATTAGCTTTTACTTGAGCATGTGTTAACTTCAGTATAAATTGAGATAGTTCCATCATCATAACCCAATGGTACCATTTAATAAAAAAAGTCATCCCTAATCAAGGCTGTGTCTCTCATTATGTAGAAAAGCCTGAAATGTCCTTCATTCTTTTTATTTTTAGTATAGTTACATAATGTACTCTCTGCTTCATCATAAAATTTCTGGCACTCAGAAACATTACATGAGCTGGATAATTCCTATTTTATTTTCTATTCACTGCTTACAGAATGCAAAGAATAAAACCTCACAGACCTCTCTTCCTCTAATGTATATTGTATGTAATATGAATTGTTAATTTTTTAACATGTCATAATCCTTTACCCCTAATCAATCTAATTAACATACAAGGCCATGTGAAACCCAGAGCTGTTGGACATGCTACACTTAAATAAATCCCAATCCCTCAGAGCCACATGCTCCAGGGATCTAAACCTTGTCATCACAATAAACAAAACATGCTGGAGGGATAGGTTCCTGACCCAGAGACTCCCCAGACTCTGGAATAGATTGCCCATACATATCAAGCAGAGTGCCTCTTTGGCCCTCTTCAAAAGGAACCTTGACGATTGGATGGGAGAAAGTAAATTCACCCCAGGGATCACGCCAGTCGCCCTGCTAGACAGGGGCCAGGGAAGTAAATAGTGTGGGAAGAAATAGCCAGGAAATTGTTATGGCTAGGCTTGTATAGGCCCTAGGGCTGATAGCCTAGTGCCAACCTATGAACTAAACCTATGTATCTATGGGTTTATATCATATGAGCGAATCACATAAATTGCGAACGCTCATAATATCGAATGTACCGGACCTCGAACGTGCCCCCCACATCCCCCGCTAAATATATATTCCAACTCCAAGATCACACTAAAGTGAGGAAAGGGCAAATATCCCATTCTTCACTGTACCGTGATCTCAGAAAAAGCACTTTGAGGTCCAGTATGTTCGATATTAAGAGCGTTTGCAATTTGTGTGATTTGCTCATATGATATAGACCCTGTATCCACAGCTTAAGCACTTCTTCTTATGCATGTGCTGGCTTCCACTAATACACAATGTACTCCATGTCTGTTTCATTTTTAATTTGAGCTTACATATTAATTCCTGCTGATCCTCACCCCAGAAATACTTGTGATTGCTATCAGATTTTCTGATAAGGAAGGACAATCCACGGGATTCAGGAAGCTGTATTTTCTGTGCAGGAACATTGTAGCAGCTCCTGCACGGAAAATGGTTGCCGTGTGATTCAGGATAGTGCTGTTTTCATGTGCACGAGCAGCCCTACACTGTTCTGGCATGAAAAACTGTGCGGCATGCAAATCACCTCATTTGCTGGTGAAAACCATGCAAATGAGGTGATTTAGTGATTCAACAAGCTGGCAGGTCTCCATGCTAGAACAGTGTCAGTGCAGAAATGTATTTGGAAAATAACTGAGTACATTTCTGCAACTGACAAAATGGAGGCATGACAGCTCATGAAAAAGCATGTATTATGTACATTAGACATGCTGATGGCCTAATATAAGGCTATTGGCATTAAAAATTGATTAATTATTATGCAAATTAAACTTTTTTTGGCCAATCTCAGCCGCTTAAGTATAGGGCAGTGGCGTGCAAATGGGATTGGGTCGAATATAAAAAAAAAAAAAAGGAAAACACAATTTTAAGTTAAATCTGCATTTTGCCATTATAATCAATGGCATGCAGAGTTGTCAAGGGGAAAGGGTCCATTTTAGTGCAGTAACCAACAACCTACACACTGGGGTATGCAAATGAGGGGAATTATACTGAATCACATATTTCTTCAAAGTGTCAGCCTGTTCCTAACCGTGTAGGTGCGGCAATACAACACTGTAAGTCTAAGAGCTGAATGACTTCATAAGGGGGTGTATCATGCATGCTGTAAGTGCATTGGAGCTCTGTGGCCCATGTTTGCCCTTAGCTAAACACAGCTAAAGAAGGGGGTGTGTCAGATGTGCCTGAGCACTGTGTACATAGCCTAAATGGGTGTGCGCGCCACGCACCAGGTTTTAAAAAAAAAAAAAATACAAGATGGAAATGGCAGCATTGTTTATATTTCAGCACTGGGTATGTGCAGCGTGCCTCGGGTCTTAAATAGGGAGGAACTGGGAAGGGGAAACAGCAGTAGGAAGGCAATCAAGGAGAACTAGCATAGCTGGCACGTAGAATGTATTAGAATCAGCCAATTACACATGCAGCAGCCCAGCACACTACTATAAACTATGCAAACACCTTTCAGACTGTTTTTTTCCACAAACATGACACCACCACCTTACACAGACAGGGGATTTTTAACTGGCAAAACTAACTAAAAATGTTAGAGGCTGCTGCTGCTTTACTCCATCAATATGTACTAGAGACTGAGGGTGGTGAGGAGGAGAATGGTGACAATGGACCCACAGTGAGGAAGAGGAGAAGAGTGTACAGACACAAGGTAACCTACCAGGGCCTACATGAGCTGGAGACAGTGGAGTGCTATAGGGTGGACACTGACATTCTACAGCAAATGATCCAGCTGTGCCATCCCCACCTCACACACAGAACCAACAGAGGGGATCCTATCCCAGTGGATACCAAGGTATGTGTAGGCTTAAGAATATTAGCCAAATTTGTCCTGGTGCCAAATCCTTTCCTGGTGAAAGTTTCCTTTGGTTTACAGTTTCACTGGTATGTGGTTTCACTGATTTTTGTCTCTAAGAAATGCTATTGGAGTAAGTGGTCTTTCAATTCTTTGAAGTAGGCCCCTGTGTACATGCATACACATATGTGTGTGCAAGCATGCACGCATGTGTGTGTCTGCCTGCCCACATGTGTGCAAGCATACATGTATATATATATATATATATATATATGTTTTGTGTGTATGTGTTTGCGTGTACATGTATGTAATTGTATTTGTTAGAAGCATGTATTACTAATCTGCTAGAAACAGTAATTTAGGATAGACAAGTAGATGAATAATGAGCTATGAAAAAGATCCATTTTGAAGATGTATGACTGAGTTCCGCAGTTTCCCTTTCATTACAATGTGGTTCTTAACATGTCATGTTGGTATTGTAAAAGCTTGCTGGTTACTCTTTAATAAAAGTATTTGTAATACCTGGTAGTGGTAATAGTGGCAGTGACATAGAATAATAGTAACAATAAGGAATCATGTCCATCGATCAACAGCACTACCACTGAGTGCCAATTGATTGAGCTCCACAGTTTCCATTTCCTTGCAGTGTGATTCTAAACAACTCATATTAGTATGTCAAAAACTTGCTGGTACTTTTTATTAAAGTATTTGTAATACTGGCAGCCTTAGTAGCAGCAGCAGCATAGAGCAGTAGTAGTAGTTGCAGTAAGGAATCATGTCCATCATTAAACAACTTTATCATCTAGTGCCATTTGATTTAAAAAAATATGGCAGAAGCAACTTTTAGTGAACCTTGGGGACATATATTTTTTACATAGTGACAAGCACCCCTGCACCACCCATGTGGTACAACACCCCTCTACACCCCTGAAATTCAGCATACCTACTCCATGGTCTCAAAACATTTGAGCAAATGCAGAACTCCACTGTCTGTGGAAGTTGTTTCACCCAAATTTCCTTCATCACTCAACACTCACTGAAAGTGCCGTTGATCAACTGGCATGCACCCTAGTAGTTATAATAGTAGTATATCAACAGTAGTAGCAAAAGTAGTAGTATTTCAGTAATAGCAGCAGTAGTAGTATTAATAGAAGTAATAGTAACAGCAGAAGCAGAAGTAGTATAGTAGTATTGCAGTAATAGCCATAGTAGTAATATTAATAGGACTAATAGTAACAGCAGTAGCAGAAGTAGTATAGTAGTATTGCAGTAATAGCCATAGTAATAATATTAATAGGACTAATAGTAACAGCAGTAGCAGAAGTATAGTAGTATTGCAGTAATAGCCATAGTAGTAATATTAATAGGACTAATGGTAACAGCAGTAGCAGAAGTAGTATAGTAGTATTGCAGTAACAGCCATAGTAGTAATATTAATAGGACTAATAGTAACAGCAGTAGCAGAAGTAGTAGTAGCAGTGGAATTAGTACTGGTAGTAATATCGATAGGGTTTATATGGTTATCAAAAATGAAAGATACACACACACATTGCCTTCAATGCCTAAAAATAGTAATTATTTTCTAAGTTGCTTTGCCATTTGTGACAGCAATTTGAAAGAATTAAATGACTCGCCTTAAATAAAGACAAATGTAAATTAACTTTTTGATATCCAAAATCTGAACGATTATAACAGTTTTTGTTTGCATGCTTCTCATATTGATAATCACTTAATAACTAGATAAGAATCCCCTTGGGTCAATGAGGCAGCACTTAAATTGAAAAAAGGCTAACACTCATAAACTAGAAACTCTTGTCTGTTTTTGATTCCATCTCAGTTATTGTCTTTATATGGTTGTTTGTTTCCCAGATATACTGTAAATCCTGTCTTATTTAGTTTAGCATGGGTAGCATATGTATTTAACAAGGGGAGCACACATATTATATTGTAGTAATGTGTACTATACCTATATATTAACCTTTGAGAAGTTGTTGGTTTACACATGACTCCCTCCAGCAATGATTTAGGTCATTATATATATATATATATATATATATATATATATATCTTTAGACTAATGAAACTGCTACTGTAAGACTTTCATGTTTTCACTAATTGTGACTGGTGTGTATAAATATACTACTATTAATTACGACTCACTGCATTTTGTATCTAAATATACTCTGTAAACTTTATAGTTTTTTTATTACATGTTATTCATATGTGTGGAGCTTTTCTCCCCGGGCCTCCACTGAAAATGGACCTGTGTCCAGTGGACTATCCCAGTTAACAAATGTAAATAAATAAATAAATCAATAAATAAATACCATGGAGATAACGTGATAGGCTTTTGGAGTAACCGCATTCGGTGCTCAGAGCCCAGAATATCCCCACTTGCACATAAAGTTGCCTGTTGCAGACTTGTTCATGCACATCTGTTTTGCGAAGCTAATTAGCTCTACAATTGAGCTTCCACCATAGACTTCAAAAAGCACAGCAGAAACCATTTTGGTTTTATGAATGAACTTCAGCTTCATGAAGCTTTATTATCTAAAGGGAATCGGTGGCTGAGTGAAATCTTAAGTTATTGGCTGGTGGCTGTGGGCTCAGACTTTCTCTTTCACAAATTTATTCACACTCAAAATATATTTATTGCTGAATTTCTAAGACACATCATTAATTTTTTACTAAAATTCCGAACTGCTAACAAAAGCTGGAAGTCTGCAAATGAAATTCTGCTTCTTAAGCAATGTCTTTTGGCTTTTCCCAGTTATGGGTCACCACGGAGGATCAACGGTCCATAGATTGATTGGCAGTGGTGTTTTTATGGAGTCAAGTTGCCAGCCCTACATCCAACCTTCACAGAAGGCACACACATACACACATGCCCCTACCTGCATGTCTTTAAAACTCACTCAACTGCAGGGAGGACATGTAGACTCTGCCCAGAAGGCACTCCAGCCGAGAACTGAACTGGAGAGCCTCTTGCTGTGAGGCGATAATGCTAACTGCTGCACCATGGCCCCAAATTCAGTGTTGAATCCCACTTAACTCATCATCATTATGAATCTCCCTTTATTCCCATTTTTATACATGGAGTCAAGGTGTCACGTCAACTATCACCATCTCACTCAGTTCAATGCCATTATAAAACCTTTTTTGAATGTCATGACTGACTTTCACAGGTCTTCTCTCAAACAATCCACCCATCTCTTTGGTAGACAACCTGATTTCCTATTGGCTTCATCCTGTCTCTCCCAAATCTTCTTCACCAAATCATCTTCTGCTTTCCTGCAAATGTACCTGAACCATGGTAATCTGTTATCTTTGACCTTTTCTGCAATTGAACCTACTTTGGCCTCTAATGTCATCATTTTTTGCCTGTCCAACAGTGTGAATCCTATCATCCATCTCAAGTACTACATTTCAGTCACCTCCAGCTTCTTCAACTGCTCTGGCTTCACTGCCCAGGTATCTGTATGATACAGACATACTGGTCACACCACTTTTGTACACCTTACCTTTCAACTTCTTTGGCATTCTTCTGTCACACACTACCCCTGACATTCTGTGCCATTTGCCTGCAGCTCCACTTTTTTGTTTGGCTTTGACCTTCTCATTCAGACTTCCCTTCTCCTCCACCAACATTCTCAGATACTTGAAGATGTTAACCTGATCTACTATTTTCCCATCTATCTCAGTTTTTTGCTTCTTCTGACTTTTCCCATTTGCTGCTGTGACAATTGTCTTACCTGTACTCAGTTTAATCCCATGTGCTTTTAGTTTATCATTCCATTCCACTATCATTTGCTGAAGTTCCTGTTTAGAATTGTAGTACCAAATCATCTGCATGCAACAGCTTTGATGATCTGTCCCCTCTGACCTGTTTGCTAACATAGTCCATCACCAGTATGAACAACACTGGGCTTAGAGCTGAACCCTGATGCACACCTACTCCCACTGGGAACTCCCTTGTAAGTCTAAACACTGTTTGTACTTGTGTCATTGGGCCCTTCTATTCTACACTAATCCTCTAATTCTACCATTGTTTACAAGACTTTACACCATCTTGGGACTGCCTAAATCAGCTTTCATGGGAACTTTTCATATGTTTTCTCCAAGTCTAGAAATGCCCAGTTGGACTCCTTCCTCATCTCTAGCTTCTCCACTAATCGTCTCACTGCAAACATTGGAGGGTGTTGTGCTTTATCCTGCTCTGAATCTGAACTGCTTATCTCCCTTATACCTTTGTACAGTTCTATGTACTCATTTAAAAAACAACTCTCCACTACTTTCTTGCAGTGTAACAGGCGTTTGAAACCTCTGTATTGTTCAGAGATCTGAATATTCCCTTTGTTCTTGTCACTGGCACTAGAATGCTCATTCTCGAGTCATCTCAGATGCTTCATTCTCACCATTTGCTATAAATACCCTCAGGAGCCATTTCTCCCCTAACTTAGCCAACACCTTCATCATACCTGTTGTGACCTCATCTTTCTCAGATTTCATTTTCCTTATTGCAGTTTTTATTTCTCTGAGGGTGGGCTGTTCTTCCTCTTTTATTGATGTGTATGGGGTAGTGCAGTTTCTGTGGGTTACCTTCACTCAGAAGCTGCTGGAATTACTCCTTCCATTTCCTTTGATGTCCTGCAGTCTGATGAGCAGGTTGCTGCCTGTATCCCTTATGAATGGTGTCTGATGACTATCTTCTTTATCTGAGTGTTTTTGCCTTGCAACCTGATAGAGTTTATTTGTGCCATCTGCTCATTCACTTCCCAGAAGCTGATAGAGTGCCTCTGATGCTTTGATCTTTGCTGTTGTGGCTGCTCCTTCAACATCTTTTCATCCATCCAGTATTCTTTCTTATCTTGGCCCATGCTTTTTATCTCCTACTTCTTCTGGAATTCTTTATTTTAATAATTTTCTAGACTTTTGCATTCCACCACCAGCTTTCATTATGTAGCTTATTTCTATACCTGGTTCAGCCCCATAGTTGTTGTATAGTTTTCACACATGCTGTTTTGAAATGCTGCAGTTCCTGTTTAACTCTACCTAATTTCTCTTCTTCCTGAGGTGCTAGAGCCCTGAGTATCCTCTTGAACACTTTTGATTTTGCTTCAACTTCTGGGCCTTCATCCTAGTCTCCTTGAAGTTTGAGCCTTCCGAGACCACTGACTGCATCTGATTGTGGCCACCAATAGTTTATTGTTTAACTGGGGATGACTTTGCAGTTTCTTACTCTACTGCAGTGTCCTTTCCATACTAGGAGGAAGTCTACCTGTGTTGTATGTTGGCCACTCTTTTGTGTGATCTTGTGACTGTCTCTCTTGCTGAACCATGTGTTGGACACCATTAATCCATTTGTCAGGCAAAAGTCTAAAAAGGCATCTCCTTCTTTATTCCTTTTACCGCACCCATGTGGACCTAGACAGTCTTCGTATTATCTACTGTCTGTCCTGATATTAAAAATCAGATCCCCATTACCAACACCAGTTTCATGTTTTCTTGCTTTATCTAGTAGGTCCTGCTGCCTGAATGCACTTAACATCACAATGCTGCTGTGGGCGTAGGCTGAATTGCAAACATTGGAGTCTGTTGTGCTTTATCCTTCACTGGAGTCTGATTGCCATGACTCTGTCACTAATTCTGTTGACATCCATCACCATCTTCTGAAGCATCTCCCTCACCACAATTCCCACACCATTTCTAGTCTGCCCTCCTTCTGAGTAGTACACTGTGGATCCTAAGTGAAGTGACCTTGCAACACTGCCCAATGTTTCCTGGATGCACTAGGATGTCCAGTCTCCTCCTTACCATCATATCATCCACTTTCAAGCTGAATCCTCTAAGTGAACTTTTATTCAGAGTAGCAATCTTTTGCTCTTGTTTGAATTTATTGATTTAATGTCCAGCTTTTGCACAACAAAGCTATCCCGGGTAATCTAGGCTGGTCAGCTGGATACTAACCTGCTGGGCTTTATAGTGGACATACACTGGTCAATACTGGCATATAACCCCCTCCCACCATTAGCATGGGTCCCTGTCATAATCTGGAGTAGACCAGGACCTCATCACACTTATTGCTGGCATATACCCATGTCCATTTTTGCTGACATTAGAGACAATTTGTACACTGTCAAGAGGCTAGCCCTGACATTTTATGCATTCTATGATCTGTGTTCTCCCACCTAGAGTATAGCACTCACCACAGTTGTTCTCTAAAGCAGATGGTCTAAAAATATCTTCCTTCTGGCAGGCACCACCTAGAGTAAGTGCTGCTGCCCATGACTCCATTCAGTTTTGGGTAGGTTTAAGGTAGAAATGTCTAGTATGTTTTGGAGAGGTGAGGGGATTCCTAAAGGGACATGGGGAGAACATGCAAACTTCTAACACACATTGTCGGAAGTCTGGATCGAACTTTATACCTTTTTCTAAGGAGCTGAAGACCTTAACCATTCTGCCAACCATGCCCTCTAACCTGAGTTATTTAACTGGCATCTATTTAAATGATGCTTTATTAGACAACTCTCTATAAGAGTCTCTGGTAATTCGCACACTGATTTCTAAAATTAAGTTTAGGTTTGCCTATGTCTTAATTAACTGGGGCTTCAGGTTTATCAGAGAAGAAACATATCAATGTTATCTGACATCCAGGCACACCTCGGCATGGCAAAAGGTGACTGAGGTACTCTGCACCACGTTTGGGGTGTGTTGGGTCCATGTACAATTTCAAATACCTGGAAGTATGGCTGGGCCCTGGGCTGAACTCCTCGTCTGATGTTTAAAGGACAAAATGTAATACACTACTGACAAATGCCACATGCAGCTGAGTTGTCAACCTGATTAATTCCCTGGTGGAGATTATTCCTACAAACCCTCCTATTCCTTTCTATGCTTTTGAAACTTGGTGATTTTGACCTGCCTGCCCCTACTGTAAATTGAGCTTTGAAATCTCCTCCCATTCTCATTTCATCTGCTCATTTTACTTTGTCACTGAAAGATCAAAAACAGGAATGTCTACTCACACTCTTAAAGCTTGAGGTTATGACTGAGATTAGATTAAGACTGTATTACTTATATGACTAGCAACCAAATAAAATCAGTTGTAATCTCCTTTAGTTCTCACACACAGAAGGAGCACAGAGCCAAGTAGTTTGACATTGTTCACAGCCCTAAATACTATCTTGGTACTACTCCCTAACAGCTCTGGTACTACTCCCTAACAACCCTAAATATCCCTTGGTACTACTGCCTAACAACCCTAAATATCTCCTTGGTACTACTTCCACTAAAGAATATTACATAGCTTCCTGAAATCATGAATGTGCATTTTTCTTCTGCCTCTGTAGCCAACTTGGAAGAAATGGGCATCATGAGACAATGTGGAAATTGTCTCATGTTTACTGAAGACCATTGTATTCTCAAACAATCTCATACATACCTCTCAACCTCTTAGCACAAAAAAATCTGGACAAAGCCAAAAATAATGTGGGGGGAGGCTCAAAAAATAGGGATAATTTTTAAATATTGCCTGTATAAACTTGGAAAATTGCTACAATAAAAGGTTTTGTGTTAGCATGCATTTTCTAAAGGATATGAACTCTGAAACTTAAATGTCTGCAATTATTTAGTGAATTTAGTCCTCACTGATTTGCCAGAAAAACAGAAATTTTATGAGCAAAAGACCAAAAATATGAGGCAAAAATCTGGACATTCTGTGAAAATCTGGACAGTTGAGAGCTACAGAATATGATATAGCATGTGAGATGTACTTATACACTGTCTTTGAAGGCAATGATTTCACATAAAATAGCTGCAATTACCGAACAGGTTGTCATTAACATACAGCACAATACCTGCCACAGACACTACAGGACAAACCCACAGACCCACATATGCTAAGGCCATTGAAAGTATGCTACCCAAACCATAGATGCCTCCCAAATGCAGAAAATAAAATAAGTATCCTCACCAACCTCAAAGATACACTATAGCAGCAGCACATCCACACACACACACACACACACACACACACACACACACACACACACACACACACACACACACACACACACACACACCAACAAACCATCAGCCACACCTCACTGTGCCTCTACATTTAAGTCCATATGGCAGACAACCTCTCAATCTAGTATCTTGAGCATAAGAGACTCTATTGTGAGTAATATCAACATTTGTCTCACCAGGCTGAGCAAAGATAAGATTATGGTCAGTTGCCTATTGAGGCCAGGATTCACCAGATCATGCAAGCTCTCAAATTACTGAACCACAAGTACCAGTATGGCTCAGTCATTGTCCATGTGGGTGTAAATGACCTGAGATGTACTTCTCTGGACTGTATGAAGAGAGACATGATGGCACTCTTGGAATACGTGCTCCAGGCCAGTATGTCCCTAGAACTGACCAGTATTCTACCTTCTCCAATGATGATGCCAAAATACAAAGAAAAGATAATTGATGTTAATAACTGGATTAGTTTTTGGTGTCATTTGAAGGGAGACAATATTGCCTAGAATTGACCAGTATTCTACCTTATCCAATGATGATGCCAAAATATGAACAAAAGATAATTGATGTTAACAAGTGGCTTAGTTTTTGGCGTTATTTGAAGGGAGACAATATCTGTCAGCCTGGAAGGATATGGTTAGCAAACTACAGTGCCTCACCAGGGATGGTCTGCACCTGTCCCCTTTAGGCTTTTGAATATTGGCTAAATACTCGTCCACCTCCACTCTGCCTTTTAAGGCATTGCCATTAGTATAAACCACCCAGCGTAACTAAACCTACTGAGGATAATCTAAAGGTCATACTGCAAAATGTCAGGCGTCTAAACAAATCCATTTCCTGCAAGCTTTCCTCACCCTAGAGAACTTAGGTGTCTCTGCAATTATTGAGACATGGTTTAAAGCCATGTATAGCACTCTGGCAGTGCAGGGCTATAATGTCTTTCACACCTTTAGATCAGCTACTGCACAAAGAAAGGTGGAAATGTCTCAGTTTATATAAAAAATAAACACATCTCAAGGCTGTTCAACCAATGCAATGTACTTGAGCTTCTCCATGTACAAGTCACCATAAGCAAAGTCCCATGCTATATCTTTGCATGCTATAGGTCCCCTTCTATGACCCAGGAAAGCTGCCCCACTTACTTAAATGAACTGGTGTCTCTCCCCATTCAACCCATAACCCTGGGTGACTTCAACTATCTCACCATAAACTGGGAATCATATGCAGTCCCAAACCTGCAGACCCAAAGATTACAGCTTTTGTTAGCATGACTATCATAGTCCAAAAAATGACTAGGGGTGCAAACATCCATAACCTAGTTCTCACTAATACGGGTGAATGTTGCACCCATCCCATGTGATGTCTTCACTGGTCAGGTCAGACAATAAAGTTGTCTGCTTCAAAATAAAAATAAAGCCTGTGACACCAGCTAACCTCTGAAGTTTTTGGAATTATTCCAAGCCAAACTTCATACTTTTAAGTTACACTCTGGCAAAATGTAGAGCTACCCCAAACTCAGGAAATACTGCTGCCTATCCAGAGTCATTCACAAATCTTCTTTACAATCATGTTTACAGCTGCATAGAGGCAGTAGGACCTACCTGAAGTAAGCACATTAAAAAGTCAACAAACAAGCCACCCAGGTGGAATTCCAGCTTTAATAGGTTGTAGAAAAGAAGGAAGAAAATCTTCTCCAAAAATAGGAAATAGAATGCCCAGCAAGGTAAGAACTCCCTCATCACCCTACATAATGAGCTCAGGAGGCTATTTAAGTCTACCAAAGCTAAGTTTGAAGTAAAAGTAGCCTCCTAGACTAAGAAAAATCATAAGGCATTCTTCAGCTGTGTAAGCAACTTTGAAGGCAATACACAGCAATGTGAATAAGCTAGTTGTAAATGCAGCCACTTATACAGAGCTAGATGATATAGCAAACCTACTGTTTGATAAATTCAGCTTCAGTTTTACCCTACTCTCACCCCCAGACACCAATCCAGAAATACCTCCAGCCATTACTTCCCCAATGATCACTACAGAACAGATCTTTAAAGTACTCTCCAAGGCCAAAAATACTGCATCTATGGGACCTGATAATACCTTTGGATGTCTTCTTAGTAGTATGAAGCATGACTTATCAGGTCAACTAGAATCACTATTTAATCACAGCATCCAAACAGGATTCATGCCAAATGAATGGAGGACTGCTAATGTTATCCCTCTACTTATGGGCGGGTCAGCCACTATCCTGGGAAACGATTGAACCATATACCTTACTAGTTTCATTTGTAAAGCTATAAAAAGAGTAATTATGGATTTGATAAATGCTGACATAAGAAACCTTCAGACACTGAATCCAACTCAGTTTGTTTTCATTAAGGGCAAGTCATACCTACTTAACCTGGTGGACTTCTTCAAGAGGAATGGATGAGGGCAAAATGGTGCACACTGCCTACCTTGACTTGACCAAGGCATTTGACACAATACTCTACTCAAACATCATAGACAAACTCACTAAATTAGGTATAACCCCCTACATTACCCACTGGATAGCCAGCTGGCTCACTGATAGGACCCAGGAAGTTCGGATGGGAGAATCCATCTCCACAAAGAGGCTGATCACTAGCAGAGTCCCTCAAGGCTCTTTGCTGGATCTATTCTCTTTGGCGTGTACTTCTCAGAAGTTAAGGCCAATGACAAGGGCCTGTGTCTGTCCAAGTTTGCCAATGATTGCAAACTAGGAGCTGTCATAGAAATCCTAATGTACTCCATGGACTAACAGAGACAAATGACTGGTTTCAGAACCATGGTTTAATACTTAATGACAAGAAATGCATAATACTGCCCACTGAGAAGTCAGCTAGCACAGTAAACTACATCATTGATAGCATACCCCTAAGAGTAGATGAAGTAGTCAGAGATTTGGGGATGTATGCAAAGAGTAACCTAGCTCTTGACCAACATTTATGTATTATTATTTTATTTGGCATTTGTTAACCGGGTTAGTCCAACTGCGACAAATCCCTCTTTCAGTTGAGACCCGGGAAGAAAAGCTCTACAGTAACCATTCAATAATTAGACATAAAGTAAATCAAAAATTTACAAAGATATAAACCATAGAATTTAACATTACTGGTAATTTTAATAAATATTGTAGCATAAAAGATACAGCTAGACCTTAAGTCTTAGAAAAACTAAAAACCAGTGCAAATAAAACTGGCTAAGAAATGTATAATAAATGAAGAGGAATGAAAGAATTTATAAGTTACAGAAAAGAAACAGAAACAGACAGGAGAGAAGGAAAGGGTGATATAGTTGCCATAAAGAAAAATAAGGGGAAAGGTATGGTTTCACAGATGTAGAAGTAAGAATAAGTGTGTAGTTTAGTTGGAGAGAAAATTTAGTTAGGAGGAAGAGAGCACAGACATAGTTTATTTTCCTTAAAATGAAATTTTACTGACTTTCTAAATAGGGATTTGGATCTGATGTATTGGATGTCAAGAGGTAGTTTATTCCAGTTCTCAGTAGGGAAACAGCTATAGAGATTTTTTCCTATGTTAGACTTAGGTTTAAGAAAGGCTAGAAGATATTGTTCAGAGCTAAGGAGAGTTTCTAGTAGGGGTATAGAGAGAGATGACAGCTGAAATGCTAGGACAGAAAGTGGGTTGGTATAGAATAGAATGAATTATTTGAAGCTGAGAGAGAAGGAGGTAATGGGGGAATTTTGACCAGTTCAGTTTTCTAAGTGCTTTGCAGTGATGAGTAGAGTATGGAAGTTCAGCAGCAAATTTAGCAATCTTGTTGTAAGCGGATTCAAGTTTAGAGATGAGTGAGATCTGTAAGTTGGTGAAAATTTGAGAGCCATAGAGAAGGGCAGGTAAGAGGTAATCATGTGAAAGAGCTCTTTTAGTAGTACTAGAGAGAAAGTATTTGTTTCTATAAAGGAGATGACATTTTTGATGGGTTTTCTTAATGTTACTTAGAACATGAAGATCAAATTTTAGCAAGTCATCAATAGTGACTCCTAGTAGTTTAGAGTGGCTTTCTACTATGATGGATGTATTATTGATGGAAGATATGTTGAAAGATGATTTCAAGTGTGACATAGATTTTGGTATGAAGAGTAAGAGTTTAGTTTTCTTTGGATTTAAGATTAAAAAGTTACGGTTAAGCCAGTTTTCAAAAGACAATAACACGTTCTGTGTTTTAGTAAGACGTTCAGGGAAGGTATCAGCAACAGTGATAACAGTGGAGTCATCTGCATACTGGAAAAGTGATGAGTATTAGATAGAGGAAGAAAATTGATTAGTAAAGATGTTAAAAAGAAGTGGTCCAAGAAATGACCCTTGGGGAACACCCATCCGAATAGGGAGTTTAGGAGAGATAGCAGAGCACCATTTGACAGATTGGAAATGATTACTAAGATAACTAGAGAACCATGAGATATTGGAGGTAGACAGGTTTAAATGAGACAGTTTGTCAAAAAGAAGGGGGAGGGAGGCAGTGTCAAATGCCTTAGAGAGATTAAGAAAAAGACAGGAGACAAGTTTATTTTGGTCTCTAGCTTGTGAATTGGTGTTTATGAAGGAGATGAGAGTAGTAGAGGTACTATGACCAGGGTGAAAACCAAGCTGGGTGGATGTGATAAGATTTTCATCCATAAGGTGTTGTAATATCTGCTTATATACACATTTTTCCAAAATCTTGGACAAAGGAGATAGAATGGCTATGGGTCTAATGTTGGATAAATCCAGAGAATTCCATCCTTTATGGATAGGTAGAATGTAAATATGTTTACATAGATCAGGGACCAAAGTCTCAGTAATTGATCAATTAATGAGAATAGAGATGGGTAGGGCTAGTGAGCTGGCAGCTAGTTGTATAAAGAGAAGAGGGAGACCATCTACTTGGGGAGAACAAGTTTAAGTTTCAGAAGTAAAGATTTTACATGACTAGTGGAAATAGTTTTTAAGCAGAACTGAGAGGTATTATGAGAGGGAATTATTGGAGAGGAGGGTGGGGTGGGGTGAGAGTGAGGAAGATTTAAGAATTTTGTGATAAGATACCACCAGAAAGAATAGACCAGGATCCACAAAATAATTTGATTTAGCACTTTTGTTTTTAATAAAAACTTCATGAGAATCTTTTTTTTTAAAAAGCGAAAGTGCTAAATGAAATTATTTTGTGGATCCTGGTCTATTCTTTCTGGTGGTATTTTAAAAGTTTATTCGTAATTTTGTGATAATGTCAATGAAGTAAGAGTTGAAGTTAGTAGCAATTTGTAGAGGAGAGAGAGAAGGGCTAGGTTGAGGAGTAGATAGCCTTCCAGGATGAAGGATTTGATTAATAGTATGTCAGACTTTCTTAGGATTTTGTAGGTGAGTTTTAGGGGCATTAGAGTAAAAGTTTTGCTTGTCATTGAAAATAGCTTTTTTAGTAAGGTTCTGAAGGAGTCTATATTGTTGTAGGTAAGAAGGCATATTAGTTCTGATCCAAAGCTTCCAAGTTTTATCACATTGAACCATAAGAGAGTGAGTGGGAGGAGTTAGCCAAGGGGATATAGTAGATTTTATTCTGACATGGAGTATAGGGGCAAGAGAATTGAGTATGTTAAGAAATATATTACTAAATTTTGTAACCACTTCATTGAGTTGAATCTATCTGAGAAAGGACAAGTTGACAGCAGAGAGTTGATAGATAAGTTCATTAGGGTCAAAGTTTTTAAAATTTCTACAAGGTTTAATTGTATGGGGTTTGAGTATGTGAGGAGAGAAACGGAGGACTTTTGTTGGTCAGTGGTCACTCAGGGTGTCAGGAAGGGCTTTTGGGAAGTGATATTTATGGGGATGAAATACTAGTATCCAGTCAAGTATAGATGAATGGGTTGTAGATTTAGTGATGTAAGTAGGTGAGTTTATGAGTTGGGTAAAAGCATGTAAGTTGATAGAAGTGGAGGGGGATGCCATGGTTAAAGTTGACCAACTGATATTTACATCTCCCATAATTATAGTGTCATTATGGAGATCAGATGAGAGAGAGAGGAAAGAATAAATTCCAGTTAGTGTTATTGTCACCAGGTGGAATGTAAATTGCAACAATGTTAAAAGAGTTGTGGGGATTAATTCTACAGTTAGTCACAAGTAGTTCTGCTGGAGAGTGTGTGGAGGAGAGGGGGACACAGGAGGGGTTACTGTGAGATTTTCAGTGTACATGATAGCTACACCTCCTCCTTTTTTATATGTTCTGTCTAATATTATGATGTTATAGCCAGGTGGAAGGATGTCTTTATCTGGGATATGGAGTTTAAGCCAAGTTTCACAAACAGCAATAATGTGGGGAGAGTGTTGAGAAATCCAAGAATGGAATTCACCCGTTTGGTTTTCTAAGCTTCTCAGGTTAATAGCATAGAGGGAGATGTGCTTTGATGGAATATAGACAAGTGAGTAGGAGGATTGTTTGGAGATATCATTACAGGGTGAGATAACAGTAAGGCCAGGATTGGGGTGTATGTCACCAGAAAGTAAAAGGGATAGGAGAGTAGAGATAGTTTGAGGTTTAGAAATATGAAGAACAACGTATTTGATTTTTACTTTAGGTTGAGTGGGTTTAAATGTTCTCAGATTAGCTTTAGGAGTTAAGATTTCAGAAAGATTTTTAAGTGGAGGTGTAAAGAAACAATGTGGGAGTTGAGGGAAGATTGGATGATAAGTAGAGGTAGGTGAATGAAAGCTGGGTTTAAGATGTATAGTATAAGAGGTTAAGTAGCAAAAGATAGAAAGACAGTAATTAGAAGTGTAATTGGCAGGGAAAGGTGGGACATGGTGAAGAGTAGGGTAGAAGTTTTAGTAGTGAGTATGTAGGGGGAGAAAGAAAGAAGTAGAAAGGTTGTATAGTAAAAGGAAAACAGTAGATGTTAGTAGAGGTAAAGCCAGTGAGGAGAAAGTTAAATAAACAGAAATAAATAGGAAACAGAAAGAGTGCGGGAAGGTGAGGAGAGAGAGGAAGGAGATTGGAGTAGAAAGTAAAAAGGGGGGATTTAAAGGGGAGTGGTTAGGAGACCTAGAGAATAAAGGAAATGATGTCAGGAGTGGGTGAGAATGGGGGTAGGTTAGGGGAGTGGAGTGAAGCCAGAGCACAGCGAGGGCAAAATGGAGCGGATTAACCCATCCGAAGAAGATAAATGGGAGGCACAAACCACTACCAAAAACAAACAAAAAACAATCAGTAAGACTGACTGCAGAAATCCTTTTTTATATAACTATTTAATTTGCAGCCCACTATTTGTTACAGAGCAGGGGATAAGGGCAAAATGCATACAAGAGATAATGGCAAGGGGAGAAAAGTCACAGTCCATAAAGAGCAGTGTAAAAAGCTGACAGGGAGTGGGAGTCAAGGGGACAGAGGAAAAAAAAAGCTACACAAGTAAGCGGTACTACACTGCCGTCTAGTGTTTCTAAGGCAGTGAGGAAATCATTCTATGTTGATTCATTCTAATGTTGAATCATTCTAATGTTGAATCATTCTAATTGTTCTATGTTATTTAACTTGTAAGCAAGAGTAAGGCATCTATGTCCAAGGAAGTCATTGTTCCACTGTATTCAGCCCTCATCAGTCCCATCATCAAGTACAATGCCCTTTAGTATATATGTGACCAGGCACATGCAAGAAATGGTACATCCAGATAGGTTCATCACAAAAAGAATATGGGGCATTAACAATATGTCCTGTGGAGATCACCTCAAAGCCCTAACCATATACTCTGTCTCATGCAGACTTTTGAGGGCCGGTCTATGTCTGGCATACAAGGCATCACTGGATCCTGCTGTGATGGACCTGTCACATATCCGCAAAAAATAGCATCAATATTACCTGATCCAAGGACTTAAACTTTGCTTGTAACATAAATATGACATTCTGAACAGACAGGTTCTTCCCTGACCCTATTCAGGTATAACTTTGACCAGTGGATGGGAAATTGGAAATTCACCCTAGCCTGTCTATTATGTCTCCAACAGACAGAGGCAGCATGTAATTACTTGACCATCCATTTCTTAACTTACATATACCACATAAAATTACACCTAGGCCACCAAAATGTGTTGCCTACATTAGGGATGCATGGCTATGCTTATACAGGCATCTGTGGTCAGCATCTATATCAAGTGATCGAATGTTTAGTTAAGTGAATATTTAAATGTTGATCACTAATAATCGTACACACAAAACATCAGATGGTAGTTTCCACACAGGGAAACAATGCCGTTGCCCAAAAGAATAAAAAAAACACAAATGAAGTGGGGGGCTTCACCCCCCCAGACTCCCCGATGTGGGGGGGCTGTGTACCCCACACCCCCCTAACTAAATATACCAACTCCGAGATCGCCCCACATAGAAGAAAGGGCTAACTCTGCTCAACGACCAAATGATTTGTTTCCCTGAGTGGAAACTGGCTTTCGCGGTTTTGTGTGTTCGATTATTAGTGATCTACGTTTAGTTATTCGATTAACTAAACATTTGATCAACTAATGTAGACTCAGTGGTTAGTCTAGTATACACCGTTGAACCTGTGTTTGACTACTTCCTTATTATTTTTCATTTTCCAACATTATTTAGCTTGCACCTGTAAATTGTTTTCCATTTTGGTACCTAAACTTCTGAACTCTTTGTTATCTTTGGTCATGGAACTGACAATGTTTATAGCATTTAAAGCAAAACTCAAATCTAATCTATACTTTAGAAGGATGCAATATGTAAATATAATGGTATATTAACATATACACTTGGTGATACAGGTGCTAGCTGGATTTGTTTGATGTCAAGCTTTACAGTCCTATTAACAGTATTAACTTTTAACTTATAAATCTTTGTATTATTGCTTCTATAAGTTATGTCTAATAGTGTTAGTCTTTTATAATATATACCTGTTGCTTGTAATTTTTGTTGTCTTCATTGTTATACATAGAATTTGAATGTAAAAGGGACCAGTGTCCAGTTCACTTACCTATAAAACAAAATAAAAATGCATGCTCCTAAATACATGCTCTGAAGAAACATTTTACTTTGTGCTGGAATTGCTCATCACATCTATTAGCTTTTACTTGAGCATGTGTTAACTTCAGTATAAATTGAGATAGTTCAATCATCATAACGCAGTGGTACCATTTAATAAAGAAGAGTCGTCCCTAATCAAGGCTGTGTCTCTCATTATGTAAAACAGCCTGAAATGTCCTTCATTCTTTTTATTTTTAGTATAGTTACATAATGTACTCTGCTTCATCATAACATTTCTGGCACTCAGAAACATTACATGAGCTGGGTATTTCCATTTTTTCTCTATTCACTGCTTACAGAATGCAAAGAATAAAAACCCCACAGACCTCTCTTCCTCTAATGTACATTGTATGTAATATGAATTGTTAATTTTCTAACATACGTCATAGTCCTTTACCCCTAATCAACTAAACCTATGTGTCCACAGTTTAAGGGCTTCTTCTTATGTATGTGCTGGCTTCCACTAATACACAATGTACTCCATGTCTGTTTAATTTTTAATTTGAGCTTAGATATTAATTCCTGCTGATCCTTACCCCAGAGGCAAATACTTGTGATTGCTATCAGATTTTCTGATATGGAAGGAAAATCGCCGGGATTCAGGAAGCCATATTTTCCATGCAGGAACAGTGTAGCTGCTCTTGCATGGAAAATGGCCGCAGAGCGATTCAGGATAGTGCTGTTTTCACGTGCACAAGCGGCTCTACACTGTTCTAGTACGAAAAACTGTGCGGCATGCAAATCACCTCATTTGCTGGTGAAAACCATGCAAATGAGGTGATTTAGTGATTCAACAAGCTGGCAGGTCTCCATGCTAGAACAGTGTCAGTGCAGAAATGTATCTGGAAAATAACTGAGTACATTTCTGCAACTGACAAAATGGAGGCGTGACAGCTTGTGAAAAGCATGTATTATGTACATTAGATGTGTCAATGGCCTAATATAAGGCTATTGGTATTAAAAATGGATTCATTATTATGAAAATTTAACTTTTTTTGGGCTGATCTCAGCCGTTTAAGCATATGGCAGTGGCGCGCAAATGGGATTGGGTCGAAAAAAAAAAAAAAAAGGGAATACTCAATTTTAAGTTAAATCTGCATTTTGCCATTATAGTCAATGGCATGCAGAATGTAAACAATACCAGGAAGCATAGGTTCTCAAGGGAAAGGGTCTATTTTAGTGCAGCAACTAACAATCAACACTGGGGTATGCAAATGAGGGGTGTTATACTGAATTACATATTTCTTGAAAGTGTCAGCTTGTACCTAACCGTGTAGGTGCAGCAATACAACAGTGCAAGTCTAAGAGTTGAATGACTTCATAAGGGGGAGTATCTTGCTTGCTGTAAGCTTATTGGAGCTCTGTTGCCCATGTTTGCCCTTATCTAAGCACAGCTAAGGAAGGAGGTGTGTCAGATGCGCCTGAACGCTGTGTACATAGCTTAAACAGGTGTGTGCACAATGCACTGGGTTTTAAACATAAAAAAGTCAAAAAAAAAAAAAAAACAAGAGGAAATAGCAGCACTGTTTACATTTCAGCACTGGGTATGTGGGGCATGTCTCGGGCTTAAATAGGGAGGAACTGGGAAGGGGAAACATCAGTAGGAAGGCAGTCAAGGAGAACTAGCATAGCTGGCAGGTAGAATGTATTAGACGCAGCCAATTACACATGCAGCAGCCCAGCACACTACTATAAACTATGTAAACACCTTTCAGACTGTTTTTTCCTACAAACTCTACACCACTGGTGTTCACAGACGGGATTTTTAACTGGCAGAACTAACTAAAAATGTTAGAAGCTACTGCTGCTTTACTCCATCAATATGTGCTAGAGACTGAGGGTGGTGAGGAGGAGAATGCTGACAACTGATCCACAGTGATGAAGAAGAGAAGAGTGTAGAGACCCAAGGTAACCTACCAGGGCCTACATGAGCTGGAGATAATGGAGTGCTATAGGGTGGACAGGGACATTCTACAGCAAATTGTCCAGCTGTGCCATCCCCGTCTCACACACAGAACCAAAAGAGGGGAATCCATCCCAGTGGATACCAAGGTATGTGTAAGCTTAAGAATATTAGCCACAGGTGCTTTCCAAAGACCAACTGGGGATATCATGGGAGTTTCACAGGCATCAGCATCCAGGTACTCCACCAGTTCCTGGATGCTAGGACACCACATGCCAATGAGCACATATATTTCCCCAACACCCGTGAGGTGTTGACCAGAAGTATGCTTCTCTTCTACCATATAGCAGAATACCCTGAGGTAGTTGGTGCTATTCACTGCATGCACACATCCATATCAAAGCATCACCCGGTGATCAGGATAGGGTCTACATAAACCACAAGGGCTTCCCCTCCATCAGTTGCCAGGTCCTGTGCGATGCCCAGGGCATTATCATGAATGTATGTGCTGGCAGCCCTGGAAGCTATCACGACTCCCACATCTGGCAATGCTCACAGCTGTATCAGGGGTTTGCCAGGGAGGACTTCCCATATGGCCATCTAGTGGAGGATGCTGGCTATGCACTGGAGCCATGGCTGATGACACCCATCAGAAATGCACACACACCCAAACAAAAACACCATAATGAGGCACATGCACAAACCAGGATCATTGTAGAGAGTGTGTTTGGGATGCAGAAGTCACGGTTCTGCTGCCTTGACATATCCAGTGGACCCTTGCAGTACTCTCCACCTACATGTACACAAATGTTCATAGTATGTGCCATGCTACACAATAGGATCCTGCGGAAACAGCTGCAGCAGGAACAGCATGGGCAGAGCCACACAGCCCCCCAAAATTGCCAAGGCCAGCACAGGCACAGAGGGACTCGGAGGAGGGACTTCCTGAGCCTGCCCCTGTAGGCAGAAGGAGGTGTGACCAGTATGCCCAGGCATGGCAAAGAGGCAATGCATAGCACACACACTGTTGGGACCCAGGGACTGATACCTCTCTCCAACTCACACATAGAGTAAAAGGGATCCAAACATGACACTACCTGTACCTTACCATGTATAGGGAATGTACTACGTGCATCCAACATAGTCAGCCCTCCAGCACCATCCTCAGTACTGGACCAGCAGAAAGATAATTCGCCCTTCCAATCAATTACTGAATGGAGTAGTATGTTCTGATAGTTGTATGTATGGTATGGATGCAAAGCATGCAAGGGAATTGGGTGGCTGAATGGGATAGCAGACAGCTATATGGGTCAGCAGGAAATTCATAACAAATACTGGTGTCAACATACTAGGCAGTACTACACAAGGTGACAACTTCCACTGCAGTACATGTGATGGCCCAAATAACTGTGGGTGTCAATAGGTCACACACTTGGATATCAGTGAGGGTCACATACCCACCACCAGCCTCACCCAGCAGGACAGGTGTAGATGACTATAGAGAAAGGCCGGGCTAAGGCCCCCAAATATTGGCAATGGTGAACAGCCCCCTCCAGATCTACACAGACATACTACAACAGGTCTGGGAGTTGCATTTTAGTTCTGAAGGGTAAGAAGTCTGAAACTGAAATTTATGTCATTAAAATCTAACATGTACTCTACTGATATGCCTCCTTTCTGCATGATAGGTCACAATGCAATATGAAATGGAAGCCAACAGAGTAACTGAAATACCAGTACAGTCATTGCAAATGTTTAAAGTCTTCAGGTGTGTACCCCCTGCCCCCCAAAATCCCATGTAGAAATGCAGTAACATGTAAGTTTGAGGAGTAATATCACTGGAGCACAGATTGCCAGAGCTGTCCCAATCTACATTGTTACATGTGTAGTTGATGACATGATGCATCACAGTGTAAAACAGTACATATGTCAGAAAATCTATGCTACAACCAACCAAGTTACACAAGCAGCACAAACAGCAATAGTTGCAGTATCCCCCGTATGGTACGCCCATTGTGTCTCCATATTGGCAACCTATCCACAGATATCCTGCAGAAACAGGTTGCTAGGTGTAGCTGTAGCACACAAAACCCTGAACTGGAGTACAACTCTTCCTGGAATGGATGCAAACACTCAATATAGAAGGTCATACTGGGCATGCTCCTACACTTAGAGAAATGAAGCCCGTGTCGTCAAGCCCATGTCTGACAACACAATGGACTATAGATATCTGTTATTCGCAGATGTCTGTACACACACACCAAAGTGTACACCATTAATACTTCGCACACACACACACACACACACACACACACACACACACACACACACCGGATAGGAATACTCACACATATCTAAGGCCAGCATAATATAATATGTCAAACATACACACACAGAGATATGGGGATGAGAGAGACAAACAGTGACAGAGAGAATCCCATTATGAGGCCTTTCCCACCCAGTACACATCCCATTGGTCTGTATCACATGATGTGCTGATGTCATTCATTGTAGAAATTCCTTTGGTTAGCCCTCAGCCCTATAGTCTCAGTGGTGCTTGTAATAACTGTGTAACACTATAGTACAAATAAGTATCCATGTAGCAGTTGTAATCTCAGTCCTGTCAAATGTAAAGTTGTGTGTGTGTGTGTGTGTGTGTGTGTGTGTGTGTGTGTGTGTGTGTGTGTGTGTGTGTGTGCTTTTAGATGAATGTGTTTGAGACCATTCACCCTCATTCCACTTCCCATTGCCCTACTTTACACTCCTGCTGATGTCAGTCACCCTGAAATAACTCTTTGGGCAGCTTACGGCCCTATAAACTCCATGGTGCTTGCGATAACTGCGTAATTCTATAGTGCAGCAAACTAAGTTAGGTAGGAGTTTTAATCCCTGTCCTGGTAATTGTGGAAATGTGTGTGTTTGTGTGAGAGTGTGTGTGTGTGTCTTTGTCAAGACATGATTATGAGGCCAGTCACACTCACTACACTTCTATTACTCCTCCTTTAGCACTCTTGCTGATGTCACTCACCTTCAAAGCTACCTTTGGACAGCTCTCCAGTATATAAGCTCCTTGGTACTTGTGATAACTGTGTAATACTATAGTGTAGCTAACTAGTTAGGTAGGAGTTCCAATCCCTGTCCACGTAACTGTGAAAATGTGTGTGCTGATGTGAGAGAGTGTGTGTGTGTCTTTATAGAGACATGATTTTGAGGCCAGTCACACTCACTACACTTCCCTTACCCTTCCTTTAGCACTGCTGCTGATGTCACTCACCTTCAAAGATACCTTTGGACAACTCTCCAACATAAAAGCTCCATGGTGCTTGTGATAACTGTGTGATATTATAGGGCAAAACACTACTTAGGTAGGAGTTCTAGTCTCAGTACCGGCAATGGTCAAAGTGTGTCTGTTTGTGTGAGTGGGTGTGTATATCTGTAGGTTGAGGTATTCTGTGTCCATACACAGCCAGTACATTTCAAAGTGTAATACTTTACAATGGCTGCTGATGTCACTCACCTTAGAGGTATGTTTGGAGACTGCTCTACCTATAAGCTCTGTGGCGTGTGTGATAAATGTGTAACCATGTAATAGAAATAACTACAGGGGAGTTTGAATCTCATTCCTGGCAAGTGTTTGTGTGTGTGTGTGTGTGTGTGTATGTGTGTGTGTGTGTGTGTGTATATATAAATATATATATATATATATATATATATATATATATATATATATATATATATATATGTGTGTGTGTGTGTGTGTTCATACCTTAAAGATTTTGGCCCCATTACACCCAGTACACTTTTCAGTGCCCAACCTTAGCAGTCCTATAGATATCATTCACCATAGAAGTACCTGTTGGCAACCCTAAATCATGTAAGGTCAGTGGTGCATATGGTAAATGTGTAACATAAATGTCTGAAAACATAGTTAGATAGAGATTCAGACCTCACTCCTGGCAAATGTAAATATGTGTGTAGGGTAAAATATTTTATGAAATCTCTCACCCATTACATCACCCAATGCCAGTATTTACAAGGGCTAGTGATGTTCCTCACATTAGAAGTATCTTGGAACAACATCTATCCTATAAGCTCCGGGGCACATGTGAAAAATGCGTAACACTTTAGTAGGAATGCATAGATAGGTAGGGGTTTGAAACTCAGTACTGGCAAGTGTATATGTGTCTTTCTCTGTCATTACTATCCTGTGTGGGTGTTGGTGGGATTAGGATCCATTGGAGGGGTGGGTTTGCTAAATTATTATAGTGAAGACCTAGTATATGTCCCAATGTCCACATTACAAGGCCAACCGTTGTCAAACACCGTAGAGGTTGGTGTAGATAATCCACAGCCCTAAATGTGAAGTGCCATGTGCAATGACTATGTGACAGTATGGATGAGTTAACAATATAGGCAACCATTCTAATACTCAGAGACCACTCTCCACCCAGGAATCATACACAAACACACTTGGGTAGGCATCAACCACTATATCAGTAGTTCTTCTGCAAACGGCCTCACAGATAGTACCCACGGTGTGATTGCAGTTGAATCCATTCAAACCGATCACCAGATATGACGGGTGTCACACAGGGTATGGACCCATGTCCTCTCATGTTTGGGATCTACCTTTCTGAGGTGCAGGAGAACACAAAGGCACCCAGGCTGATAATGTTTGTATACAACAGTAAGGTGGGTGGTAGCATTCCCAGCCCATGTGATGTTGATATCACGCCCAAAGGCCACTTGACACCTATGACTGTTGTCAGAACCCTGGACATTACCTCAATGCCAAGAGATGTGCCGCCATTACCTTTGGGAACACCATGGCTCACATGAAGTAATACATTGGTGGTAGTCCACTGAACAGTGATGTTATTATAACAGAATGTGGAACACAGTGCCACTAACATCAGAAAGTAGTTTGATGTGTTACATCTCCTGACTAAGTGTGTGTTATCCAGGAAGTAAAAGGACATGGTCACCATGGTCCATCCCCTCAGTAGCCTAATCAGTGTGTACAGCGGCTCTTTTGCCATGTTCCCCACTGGACACCTGCAACAACTGTAGAGTCTGCAAAAGTACCCTACAAAGGGAATACCATGCCTTATACACATGCCCTGTATGGACAGACTCCAATAACTCCACTGTCTATGTAGATGCAATTACTACCTCAGTTACAAAGCCATGTCTCACCAAACTAGGTCAGGAATGCTACTTCTGAAGATAACAATCTGTCCACACATCATGCCCCAGAGACCTCAAGCACACTTCCACACTTCAAAGAACATGCATGTGGGACAGGTGCACAATGCAGACACTGTCCATGTTATGGAATATAAATAACATACATGTGAAGCAATGCACATCACTGACCACCCACAATAAAAATCTGGATGTGTGGATGGGGAATACAATACCACCCCTGGGGACCACTCCAGTGACTATGCTCCTGAGCCACACTGGGGACTATTGTCATATGGCCTGATGCCAGGGTATTCCCTTGGGCTAGCCTTGTAGATCCTTCAAGCCCATTTACCTACTACACACCTATGAAGCAATGAACCTATGGATCTCAGTACTGGCAAATGTATGTGTGCATGTGTGTGTGTGTGTGTGTGTGTGTGTGTGTGTGTGTGTGTGTGCGCGTGTGTGAATAGTAATCTCAGTGTGTTTGGTTGATGAATATCCTCTGTGGCTTTGGTTATTAGCAATCGGAGGTGTGTCCAAACCACAACATGTACCATTCTCCACTCTACAACAGATGTAAATCAACATATACCTATGGTCAACCCTCAGCTCGATGTGTTACTACACTGCCATACCCCTTGGTTGTGCTGCAGGGCCACATCCTGGTGACACACAGACAGCTAGAACAGAAACAGGCGACAGCATGTGAGAACACATTCACTCAGCACTTCACTTGTGGGGGGAGAGAGGGGCAAAGCTGGCACTGAATGTGTTGCCAAGACTGTGGCCAATATCTGTTGTGTCAGGATAGGTATTAGCAATGTGCAGTAACTCACAGCACCTCTGTTTAATGCTGTGGAGGTTGTTGATGTAACTATCAAAGGCTGTTGTGATTGTCATCAGTGTCTGCTGCATGTCTGCCACCATAGATGCCTGTAGGGGATTTCATGAGGGATCCCAAGTTGTGTTTGAGGCTAATAAGGGAGTTCAACAGTTATGGGACGCCACCTTTCTCTGCAACAGTGTCCTCCTTTTGTTGTACACTTTAGTAATGGCAGGGGAACATCACATTGTCTCCCAGTGTTTGGAGGACAGTGTCTGGGTTCTGTTGGCTCTGGCTAGTACCATGCATTCATGTACCTGTTTGCACAGTGCATATGTGTATGATTCCACAGTCATGCAGCTATTTCCCATTGCCATGAGTGCAGTGAAGTCATCCACCCGTTTCCATGGCTGCAAAGTCAGTTTTGGAGAGGTTTTGCTAGGTAGTTAACTTGGTGGGTGGTGTGGCTGACATGTTGAGTTCCATGTTTATTACAGCCTGTGTGGATCTCACCATGCAGGGATTGACATCTGTGGATGAGCAACAGTCCCATATTTAAGTAGTCAACACAGGTCAAGGTTGTTGCATCCTCTACCGGAGGTCAGTATGAGCTGGTCCAGGGGATTGGAAATGATGAATCCCAGGAAGTGTTTGGCCACTGTACTGGTGCTTTGCTACTTCCCCAGGTGATGGAGGGATAGTTGAAATTTCATACTATGTCAGTGTTGTGTTGGACCATTATAGATGGCAGGGTGTTGAGGAAGGTGTATTGACAGTCTAGGGACATAGATGTGGACCCATAGCAAGCTATGGTTTGGATTACACCATTACCCCAAGGCAGTTGTACTGGATGTATCTCCAATGCATTAATTTGGGATACTAGTCTGGAGGTGTTCCTATCCATAAAGAATATGGAGACAACACCACCTGTGGAGGTGTGGTGTGGTCCATATTTGAGGGCTGACAGCTGTAGAATGTGTTATAGCCTGATACTGCAGGACTGCTGTCTGCTTCTATGAACCCCCTCTCCATTACAGCAAACATGTATCCTCCACTCCAATGAGTGCTTTGAGTATCCTCCACTCCAATGAGTGCTTTGAGTGACTGCATCCTGACAGTTAGATGTCTACTGTCGAGCAGCATGACCCTCAGACTGCATACATGTCTAGCTAGTAGTAGTAATTACATTAGGAACACTGCCTAATAAGACATCATAAGGGTGGCAAGACATTATCCAGTACCTGGAAACCCAGTGCTGAAAGATGTAGAACATCTGTGGCAAGTCATTGGGTTCTGTCAATCATGTCATCCCAAGCATAGAAGTACTGGATCCCCTGAGAATGACACAAAACACGTAAGTCAATGTTGCAGTCAATCATCTGTTGATAGTACTGCAGCATCATTCTGGGTGATGGCAGTACACTGCTCAGGGCTACTGTCACACCTGCCTGAACCACATAATCAGAGAGTTCAACAATGCCTCTTGTCATGTAGTCCAGGGAAGAGTGTTCCAAGTCATTCACACCCACATGGATACAGAGTGATACTCATAGTTGTTGTGGAGTGTCATGACTGGCTGTGTCATGTGTTGGATGCTGGCATGTGATAGATATTTGTCTGTTACCTGCTCCATATTCAACATAGTGAGTGGGATATGTGTATGCCTCAGTATTGAGTTACCCATGAACACTGTATTGTGCAGGGTGGTTAGCCTTAGGAGCTTAGGTTGAGGGGCACACTGTGTAGGTTAAATATGTGTCCCTTGGCATGTGCCATGTCGCGGTGTCTGAGTGGATGTCTGTCTTGCTGGTCTGTGCTGTTTGGGAAAATGTCCATTGAGTGCCTCTGTGAAGGTGGGTGTGTGGCTTTTCACTGTATACAAAAAAGAAAGGCCAGCACCAGGGACTCAAGCAAATAATCAGTTTATTTCACCTTGGTTCAGACTGGTTTCGGCAACATGCCTTCCTCAGTGATGAAACATTCATTCCCTATAATCCTTATATAGCATACATGTCAATCATTATGACATCACTTCCTTAACAAAATAATGACACCAAAAATATGCATACAGGAATACAATATATACTGAATATAATTTATCTACATGTTCCCCTTTCTTACTAGAATCTTTACCTTGAAAATTCATAATTTGTCATTCAGCCCTGGATGAAATA
This sequence comes from Protopterus annectens, assembly GCF_019279795.1. Lineage (NCBI taxonomy): Eukaryota > Metazoa > Chordata > Ceratodontiformes > Protopteridae > Protopterus > Protopterus annectens. The sequence goes on along the minus strand of NC_056747.1, from coordinate 1,036,418,822 downwards.
GCGCTCCCAATTTAATAATCCATTTTCTCTCATTATTTGTTAAAATGGAATGCCAACCCTGTTTTGATAACCTATTGCTCCTGACCTGATCAATAATAATAAATTTAAAGTTAGCTGTTGAGTGAATCTGACAGTGTCTATAAAGGGCATTTGTAAGTCTTTTGTGACGTATGTCACTAACATGTTCTGAAATATGTTGTTTCAGTTGTCTAGAGGTCTGTCCTGCATAAAAGGCAGAACACTGACAAGTCACCAAATATACCACCCAATCCTGACTACAATTGCCAACAAAATTTAATATCAAACATTCGGCCAGTGTTCTTACTACCGAAAACTGTAGTCTTAAACATATACTTACAAAAACTGCAATGACCACATGGGTAACATCCAGTAAGTCTACCCCCTGTAATGGACAGCTGTTGTTTATTCAGATAACATGTTGATATCTTTATATAATGGGCAAAATAAGATGTTAATGTTTTGCCCCTCCTAAAATAAAATTGGCAACTGTCGGGCAAACATGAACCCAATTCCTTGTTGGCTTTTAGTATATTCCAATGTTTATTGATTACATCTTTTAGTAAATTAATATTATTACCAAATGTTGTAACAAACCTTATGGATTCAGATCCTACCCTTTTATCTTTATATTTCAACAAATTTGATCTGTCACAGTTGGTAGCCCAAAAACTGGCCCTATGTACATCTGGTGTCCTATATCCCCTATTCAAAAATCTGGCCACAAGATCTTGTTTGGCTGACTGGAAATCCTTGTCAGAAGAAGAAATTCTTCTTACCCTTAAAAATTGTGATTTTGGTATGTTGTTGATAGTGTGCCTAGGATGAAGACTAGTTGCATAAAGTAAATTATTGTACTGTGGGTACTTCCTATAAACTGAACTACTCAGAGTATCATCAGGTTGGTGCAAAATCCTAACATCCAAAAAAATTATCTCTTTGTTTTGATATGTGACAGTGAATTTAATCCCCCACCAATTCTCGTTTAGATATTCCAAAAATTCCATCAAATATTCAACACCCCCTCTCGAGATCATCCAACAATCGTCCAAGAAATGCCTCCAAATATCTATTTCAGGAAGAAAAATGTTATGCATTTCATCATATATAATCTGATCTTCTATAAACCCCATAAAGAGGTCCTCATATATGGGGGCAAACAAGGCCCCCATACCTATCCCTTGTTGTTGCCAATAACATTCTCCCCTGAAACAGAAAACGTTCTTGGTCAAAACATGTTCTGTTAAAACAATGATGAGCGTGTTGAAGCCAGGTGGGTATAGATTAATTTTATTCAACCAATGATCCCAAGCTTGTAACCCTGCCCAATGGGGGATACTAGTATAAAGAGATTTGACATCCAGTGTGCACATGAGCCAGTTGGGTTCCAACTGTGATTCAGACGTAATTTGTAAAAACTCTGTAGTATCCTTCAACCTCAACCTGATATAAAGTAATAATGGTTGTAAATATTGAGTCAGGAAGACTGAAATGGGTTCAGTTAAGGACCCCCTCCCTGAAACAATAGGCCTTCCAGGAGGCTGTTTTAAATTTTTATGAATTTTGGGCAACAGGTAAAGGTATTGTGGGGCGGGATCCTTAACCATAAGATGTTGTTCTACCTGTATACTGATAATACCCTCTCCACTGCCTGTTCCAAAAATAGATCAATTTCCTCTTTAAATTTTGGGGTGGGGTCTGTCGACATCCATATATAATGAGTAGGATTGGACAAAAGTCCCTTTCCTTCATTCCAGTAGTAACTGGCATCCATAATGATGACAGCCCCACCCTTATCTGCTGGGAGGACAGTAATATCAGTATTATTGTTTAAACATTTGAGAGTCTGTTGCTCTCCCTTAAAAAGATTATGTCTGAAACCTTGAAATATACTAAAATTGAAATGTAAATCCTTAAGAATAGCCTCTTGAAAAATGGCTACATGTCGAATCATAGGAGGCATGAATGTGTATTTGTGAAAACGAAATTCAATAGATTTTTAAACATTTTCTCCTGTCCCAAAAAACAGTTTTAAATTAAGATTTCTGCAAAATGCAATAACACCCAGAAGCAAAGACATTTTCTTCTACAAAAAAGCTGGGTACAAATCCCAGTCCTTTATTGAGTAATCTTTGTTCATCCTCAGACAATACATAGCTAGAAATGTTATGTATGTTATAAAATTGTGTTTCTACTTCATCATTGATTGTAATAAGTTTTCTAAGTCTTGCACCTTGGTGTTTGCATCCACCCCTTTGTATTTTCCCCCTAAAGGGATATCTTGGATTCATACTTTTTTAGGGTCTGGAGAATCATTAGCATAGACCTCCCCTCTGTATCGGTCAAAGATGACTCCTCACCCTAGGTACTAAGGCCCTGAGTAGATTTTTTCAAGATAGAACGTGGTCTTTTCTTTCTTGTATTAGATTTACTAAATGTATTGCTATTATTAAATCTAACCCCTCTTTGGAATTCAAAGGGCCTGCCCCTCTCATAGTCATCAATATCTCTTTGAAATTTACGTAACTTTTTTTCTTAAGAATATTTTCAAAACTAAACAAGTCCTTGGACAGTTTTCCCAAGCCTTCAAGAAAAGGTGAGCTCCCCTCATATTTTCTCATGCCCTCAAATATTTCAGTAACATCCTTTATATTTTGTTCAATAATTCTTTGATAATATGATGTGAGGACTTCAACAAATGCCATAGAGGCCTTTTGTTGTGCCTTATTCCATTCTTACATGAGCAAATCATCGAGTTTCCCCACCAAGGGCTGGGTTCTTACCCTCAAACCTCATGGTGTGATACCTTTATATTTATACGCCTTGAACAGTTTCAAGTGCCATATATTAGTTCTAAGAGATTTCATCTCCTTGCTCAACTGAAGGAAAGCTAGGTTGCAGCCGTCAGCTGGATCCCCTAATTTATGAACCACAAAGGAGATGAAGAGCGAAAAAAACACAACTAATAACCAACCAAGTTTCGCTCTAGAGAAGCCAAATAAGGGTCCAAAGACTTGAAACAACGAAGTTGAATAAAACGACTTTAATAACACACCAGTCATTTAAAGTTATCCCCTAATTTATCCTGCAAGCCATTTTCTTTATCCAAACCAATTCCAAAAATCTTAATATCATCTCTGTCTGCACAGAGTCCTTGTAATATATTTTGGAGATCCATGACCATAAGCCACCAACTTATCCTAGCTTGAAGCTCTCATGCCTGATAGAAGTACAAAGCAGCAAATTGAAGAGGGGATTCCCACACTAATTAGTTCAAAAGCTAAGGAAAGGTCCAATAAGGCACTAATAATAAGAATGTAACCAAAGATGACCAAAGAGAAAACCAAGCCCCAAAAGTCCAAAAAGGGAGCCACAACACTGTCTAGGGTTATGAATTAACTCTCTACCAAATAAACCAATACTATTATATAGGGAGATTAATTAGGACCTAAGAATTTGCTTTATTAATTGACCAAGTATTACTGTAATGGTTTAGCCTGATAGACCCATGTGTCCAATAAGTCTATATTATGACCCATTAATAAAACAGAACATCCAATATAACCAATGGAAAAACTTTTTACAAAGAATAACAATCCAATGGTCCTTTAAATTTGTCCCCTTCTTATACAAAATTGTTTTGATATTTCTTCTGATCTTATAACTGAAGCCCGTATATAAAATGGTCAACAATGTTCCTATAAAAAGTTATATGTTGGTTTTACAAAGCAATATAGGACATATAAATGATAGATCTATCACTTATCTGCTGGAAAAAGTGTCGGCACATAAATCGAAATATATTATTACTACCTTTGAAAAAAGCATTAGTATCACTACTTCACAACATACCCTTCTAATGGAGACATTGATATTAATCAACATTGCACAAAATAAGGGCATAAAGACATTTCTTCAAAACATTCCCCTATTTGTACAATTCAGAAAATGTATGTTTTGTTCTGTTTTACTTTTTTTTTTTTTCTCTTTTAAACCTTCCTTCTGGGGAAGTGTCACACAAAAATTATATGTGCTAACTTTTCATAAATAAAAAAATTCCCAGCATATGTCATGAAACAAAAAGATATAGCAAAGTATAGCCATTTTATGATCTAATATAATCAGTATATTCTGCTGTTCATTCATGTCAAAACACAAGGCTAATCTATACATATATATATATATATATATATATATATATATATATCCTTGTTCCACACACTTATTTCAAATACTCTAATGGTTAGATATAATAGGCTAGAAAATAGTTTTTGTATACATATATCTTAATAAAGCATCAATATTCAGGCCCATAATCCAGTATACTGAGCCTCAAATAAATTGGTCCTGTATTATATTATTCAGCATAAATTCGTATCCCATTTCACAAGGACAATGTCCCCTTTAGGTGTTTCTATATAAGTGACTCATACCCTAAAGTGTACCACATGTTCTGTTATTAACTCGTATAGAAAAATAATAAAGCTGGTATAAATTATACAAACACAAAATATAGTCAGTTGGTACAAATATCTTGATGTATAAACCACCAATTTCACTAATAAAAAAGTCCAATATTTTTTCTGTATAGTTCAATACAAACCAGTCTATATTATTTTTATTCATTTATGTCCAAACCAAAGACAATTTCGTAAGACAGGTGTTCATATAAATGAAACACACTAGAAAGTAGTCACCATAGCTTCAAAAGGACAGGAGATCATTCATGGCACCCAACGACATTGTTCCATAGTAAAATAATACACAAAAAATATGTTCCAATAAACACTGCACCATCAAAATTGAAGTGGAAAGTATAAATCCTTATTAGACATGCTCAGTTACTTAAATTCAAAAACTTTAGGTTCATCTTGGTTAGAGCAAAATCATTTCCAGATCACGATTATCCACGTTTGCACAACCCCAAGAATCCTGTATCACTATTGCTCTGAAGGTCAGGGACACATAAAAAAGTCAATTCTTCCACGTTACATATACACAGGGTTTCAACGATACAGAAAACAAAAAGTTCAATAAACCAATATAACGGGCTTAATGATATAAACACCCAACAATAGGCTCAGTGAATATATTTGACAAGACCCTGACCCTCCAGTCCACGCTCAATATAGTAATTTCACCAGAAAAGGGAAACAGATGTCGAACAATCCAAAACCATACTCCGTGTACCTAAACGTACCTTGGGGGAAGCAGTCATATTGACTCCTAACAAGGAGCAGACACACTGAGTCCCAATGTCAACAGCCAGCAAAAAATGTAGACACTCCCTCCTAGTCAAGCTAGCAAGTACGACCGGTGCAAGGCAGAATAAATCCAACAGCATACAAAAAAAAAAGGTCAGCACCAGGGACTCAAGCAAATAATCAGTTTATTTCACCTTGGTTCAGACCGGTTTCGGCAACATGCCTTTCTCAGTGATGAAATATTCATTCCCCATAATCCTTATATAGCATACATGTCAATCATTATGACATCACTTCCTTCATAAAATAATCACACCAAAACTATGCATACAAGAATACAATATATATCTTATGACCTTGTATTGAATATGGGTGTGTGGCTTTTCACTGTATGTCATGGCTGTCAAAGTGGGTATCATGGTGAGCTATGTGTTCCACATGGTGTGGTACAGGTGTTGATCTTATCCTTTTGACCTGCTAGTCCAGTCTTTGCTGGAGAGTGCATATGTCCACATCGGGTGATACACGGGTAACTCTCACAGGTCTGAGTGTTTGGAGTTTAGAGGAGAGGGTTATCTGTGTACATGAGGCAGTTGCAACAGTGCCTCAGAATGGACAAGTGCACCAAGTTAAAGGGTGAAAGCACAGAAAACTGCCCTTCAATCATGCCAGGAGGGGTGGACATAACTAGCAAGTACTAGGGCTACTTCTGTGATGAACGAGTACTGCTGACGGCTCCCAGGTGTGCCACACTTTTTGATAAAATAACATTGTGAAGTGCCAATCCATAATGCTATTTGAAGTGCAAGACAGAAAGAACTAGCACAATGTAAGGCTGGAACAGAAGGCAGACTTTCTGCCATTTGTAATACTTCACCTCAGCTGTGCAGTTATCAGCAGCTTTGGCCGTGTGAAAGTTCAGTAATCCCAATACTGGCAAGTGTGTGTGTGAGTGTGTGTGTGTGTGTGTGATGTCATCCACCTTAGAAGTACCTTTGGATGTGGTGGAAATGTATAAGCTCTGTGCCACGTCAGAAAACTCTGTAGCACTATAGTAGAAATATCTAGAAAAGCAGGAGTTCTAATCCCAATGCTGGCAATTGTTTGTGTGTGAGGATCATATCTTATGTGGCTTAAACCATTTTGATGTGTGTACCATACATGACTGGTGACCACCTCCAGCTGCCATTACTTTATATAGTATGTTAACAGCATCTGCCTCACATGCAGCAGATTAAACCATTGTACAGTCCTCTGCACAGATGTGTCTGGAATATCCATATGTTTGCAACCTATACATAGTTGGAAGTGGTCTGTGTGCCTTAACAATGCCCATGTATGTGATATTGTAGCCAAATAGGCCACAATGAGTTTGCTGACACATATGGCAGCATGATGTATCATACCTGACTGAACATCTTGCTGATATGACGTCTGCCACCCTTAGAGGTGGCCAGCCTTGTAGGTGCAATACATGAGTCCAGATGCTTGGCTTTACAAGTGAACTGTTCATGTTATGGGTCACATTAAAGGCTGGAAGAGATGTGGACTGACATATTGTGGTCCTAATTAGTATGCAACAGGTACACCTTGCATCTTAACAGGAGTGTGTACACAATTTATATCCACTGTATACCACTAATGTGTCACACATGTTGCTACCTTAGGCCATTTGTCCAGCCCATTTTGCTGGCCTCTGTCCAGACATCTTGGCACTGACAAGTTGTGAGGTATGCTACAGGAATGTTGAATTCACATCAGATAGGCCACAGTGGTGACCACTGTGATGCAATGCAGTTAACCCCAGCACAAATGAACATGCACAAAAAGCAATATAGCTATTACATAAAACAATATCTCTATTACTGATAGTTGTGTGCATGGAAATTACATGTCCTTTGCATACTTGGGGTATTGCCAGGCAACGACAGAACAATTTTATACTCACCCAGCTTCAGGCTGCTGTCCCATATGCAGACCAGAGGGTCCTAGGTAGTTATGAGAGGGAGTTATTGTCAGCAGACTCACATGTGGCCATGGTACAGGATAGATGCAGCATGTCTGCACATTTACAGTATTAAGCCCAATAATATATAATGTCCTGTCCTCACCATAGATGTGCACCTCTGTGCATTAGAAAACCCCATCCACAACTGCAATCAGACCTGACACATGGATGTAGATACTATACAGATACATGTATGTCTGATACATTGGTGTAATAATCCCCACTGAGGCCTTACCTGCACGCTCCTCGCCCAGTGTGTGTGTGCAACTCACCTCCACAATGCTTTCTTCAGCTTCATGGCTTGTGCATTGGGTGGGGGCCCCACAGTTGGCAAGGAGCTCCTCGGTGGGTGTCAGTGGGGGCTTGATGGCTGGGCCTCTCCTGTGGCTAGCTGGTCCCTCACTACAGCAGCAGCCCCTTGACAGGCATGGAAGATGAGGTTGGTGGCTCGATGCTGCACCTGCTCATAAGTTCTGCTGTGCAAGCCTGCATCATTTACTCTGTGGTTCCACAGGACAGTCTTCTCCCACACATCTTCTGCTCTCTATCCAAATAACAAGGCATAATGTTTGATCACATATTGGGTGATGATGTCAGTTTCCCCAACAGAGAATACTGGTAGGTGTGCCCTCTGCATGTTACCTGGGAGACATAAACAGGAAAAAGGTCACAGGACCTCATACAGTTGTCAAATTGCACATCAACAGTGGACATTACTTGCAAATAATCCAAACAACACCATAACCCTCCAATCTATCATGGCTATAGCAGCTTGCATTACACTCCTGGCTCTGAGCTATGTTACCCCCCCCCCCAGTTTTGGACACTTGATTGCATAATCCTCTATTTTCCATTCATTTCTATGTAGAGGGTTGACAGTGGCCATCTTTCATGTGGATGGTGGGTGGATGGTGGCAGGTCTGTGTTTGACTGTAGTGTGTGATGGAGCTGTGAGCACATGCCTGAGTTCATGTAGGAGGCAGACAGTGATGTTGTTATGCCCCATGGAGATTTGATGTTGTTCCCATCAGTAGGCAAAGTGTACATGCTCACCGTTGTTGAGGGGAGGCATGTGTTTGATGTGCATATCCCCCTATACAAATGGGGTGGACAGGGTGGCAATGTTCCCACCTAACCTGTCTGATGCAGGTTGCCTATATCCATGGCATGTGTGTATGAGGTGTTCTTGACATGTATGGGCAATCTATTCCAGAGTCTGGGGAGTCTCTGGGTCAGGAACCTATCCCTCCAGCATGTTTTGTTTATTGTGATGACAAGGTTTAGATCCCTGCAGTGTGTGGCTCTGAGGGATTGGGATTTCTTTAAGTGTAGCATGTCCAACAGCTCTGGGTTTGACATGGCCTTGTATGTTAAGCAGTGATCGCCTCTGAGTAGACGATATGCGGCAGAGTATAGCTGGAGTTTTTTAAGGCGGTCAGCGTAGGGCATCTGCTTTAGGCCTGTGATTCTTTTAGTAAGGCATTTCTGCGGCCTTTCCAGTTGTTGCAGATGTCTTCAGAGGTACATACCAAATGGGGCATTGTATTCTATAATGGTTCTAATGCGGGATGAGTACAGTGGGACAATGACCTTCTTTTTTCTGGATGAAAAGCCTTTAGTGATGAGGTGTGCCACATAGAAGGATTTCCTGACTGTTGTAGTGATGTGGTTACCAAAGGTGAGACCACTGTCCACCTGTGTCCCTAAGTCCCTAAGTGGTATTTGTGCAATTAGAACATGACACCACAATAACTCATTACAAAGCAATTCCCACCTTTAATGTAACCTATAGCCTGTATAATTCAATTGAAAACAACAATCTGGTCTGAGAAAACATATGGAAATAATACTCAGTACAATAAGCCAGTTGAATGACTGTGCGCACCCTTAAACTGATATGTTGTGTATGCACCTCCTGAGATGGTAACAGCATTGATTCATCTTGGTTTGGACTCTAACATCATGGCACATCTTCACTTGGCAATAGTTGCTCACCTTCCTAGAAACACCTTTGATTGTTTTTCAATGTTTATGAGTGTTTTGTGAGTGGTATGGGTGGTTTATTTTACTATGGTTAATGTATTTTAGAGTAAGCACTTCATTTATGCTGTATACCATGATAGTTGTACTGTGCCTTTAATGGTTTATCTGATTTTGGTGCCTTTTTTGCCATATAAGGGTGTACAAGGGGGGGGGGTTCTTTTGGTCTGAAGAAGCCTATCCAGGTGAAAGCGCTTACTACGTCTTCTGTTTGTATCACAATAAATCCAAATTTTAAAGTTCATGAAGCAGCGTTTTTTCAGCTTTGTTTCCTGCATTTTGGTTAGTGCTGTGTTTACTGCCTGCATCACTACTGTGCATTTTCTGTTAGTTTATGTTTTCAATGGAATTGTAGAGGTTAGGGGTCACATTCAAGATGAGAATCATTATGAAATGATTTTCTGTAGTCTGATTGTCATACAGTGCACAAACCTGGCATTCCAACAGGGGTGTGTACACTTCTGATATCCACTGTATATAGTTGTTGATATAGCTGGTAGTGGTAGGCATGCACAGATGGTCATAACACAGTTGGACACTTCTCCAATTACTACCTGATAATCATGCCTACTCTAGTACCCATATCAGTGTCAGAGCAATGCAACAACCAGTAGCTGCACACATTTATGTCTATTGTGTGCACTGACACTGATATTACACACGTGCAACATGCGCAGCATATGTACCTGACTGCTTGAAACCCATGTGATTAGTTTGTGTCTTCCAGCTGGGTATACATTTTTGTTCTATGTTAGTATGGCACACTGTATTTACAGTCTTGCTGCTCAATCATACTTCTGAACCTGTTATAGCAGGACTTCTGGTCAATGGCACACATAAATGGGTGACAAAAGGGACATCAGTATTGATACTGTATTAATATAGCTGCACCATACATTAGTAAGTTGATTGCACAGTAGGATTTGACATCATCATCATCATCAGCCCCCTTTTTCCCATTTTGTCTACATGGGGTCAGGGTATCATGTTAACTGTTACCAATTCTCTCGATTCAGTGACACACTCTTGTCTTCTTCAACACTCATGCCTGATTGTTGCAGATCTTCCTTCACACAATCCATCCACCTCTTTGCTGGATGTCCTTGCTTCCTTTTACCTTCTTCCTGTCTGTCCCAAATCTTCCTCACCAGATTGCCTTCTGCTTTTCTACACATGTTCCCAAACCACCATAATCTGTCTCTTTGACATCACTGTGATAACCTGGAAGATGTCCAACAGTCATAAGTAGGCTATTATGTTACAATGTCATTGCTCACAGACTTGCCAATGGTTTGGCTGACATAACACAAGTATATTTGTATGTGACTACAGATATCAGTCACAAATGTGCTTATTGTCCAGCAGAACACTGTACAGTTGAATGTTATTAATTCAATATATCGTATGCAGTTCAACACACGTCTACAACAGTACTTTACTTTGCACATGCCCTATATAGGTCTCTAGGTTTACAAGACAAATGTGTCATACTCATATTCATAGGTAACATATGGATATGGACAACATTCCATTAGCTGGCCTAGCAGTGGCACAGTCATAACTGTTTGACAGACAACCCAGCGGTTGTCATATGTGAGCTGTCCTTTCCCAGGGTGAGTCAGGCTCCTGAGTTGTAATCCTACCTCGCAGCCTCTTAGAGCATCAGATCTGGACAAAGTCTAAATGATTGGGGGATAAATAGGGACATACTTTAGATATTCCTGTTACAAACTTAGGAAGTTTGTAGAATGATACATTTTGCATTACCATGAATATTCTTAAGGATGTGGAGTCTTAAACTCAAGTGGTTGTCATTACTTGATGACTTCAATTTTCAGCTATTTGCTAGAAAAGTAAAAATTACAGGAGGAACAGGCAAAAAACTATTATGGGAAAATCTGAACATTCTGTGAAGATCTGTGCAGTTGAGAGGTATGGCTGTGATCTCTCCCACTGCAGAGAGGACCAGATGCTATGGCCATAGCAGCTGTTCTGCAGGACATTAGTACAGCAAGTCTTGTTGGGACATACATTCTTCCAAATCATATTTATTACAGACCAAGTACTATATTCAATTACATGCTTACATGTTCCACTTACCTTTTCTTTTCTTTATGTTTCTTTTCTTTTTTTCTTTTCTTTTCTTTTCATTTCATTTCTTTTCTTTTCTTCTCTTTTCCAGTTTATGTTTTGTTTTCTCTCTCTCTCTCTCTCTGTCTTTGTCTCTGTGCACTACAGAGATAGAGCTGGTTTGAATAGGTGGCAGCATGGCTATTGTAGGTGATGCTTATGACTAGGTGATGGCCTGTGCACCTATTGGTGTTCCCCACTTGCTAAATGAATGCAGAGCAGCTGTGTAGTTCTTCCAATAGGCAATGTTATGGCAACACTCTCCTATAATTGAGTACTCCGTGTGGGCCTTGGCTCTTTCCCTTACTTGTGAGGAAGACATCCTGGTGTTGTGTGGGCTACTACCTCTTACAGCAAGACTTGTGGTGGCAAGCCAACTAAATGGTGAAGAAGGTTCAAGACTTAGGGGCACAATGTGAGTATTGCTGTTATATGTTTGGAATACTGCTAGTTTAACAGGGTTTGTCTGCACATGCTACTTTTGCATGGATTTCAGTTTGACAAAGTTCTGTCTCTGCATAGCTCACAACTGTAGGGCTATCCACATAATGGCCACGTTACCCTGTTATGTTTGGTCTGTTCCCCAGACATGTGTTGTCTTTGGCAAATCAGTAGCATACTCTGGTGATTGCAATCTGTGAATGCTAACATCCATTTGTATTTCTGACTGATTTGTATCCCTCAGAAAAGATATGTTACAACAAACCCTGTAACACCAGCAACATTCTCAGTGTATAACAGCAATATTTCAAGTAGGCCATGTATTTGGGCCTCTGTCCACCAATTATGTCAGGCTTTGTCCAGATGTCATACAGTAGGAAGTTGATAGGTATACTGGTCTATCATTATTTAGTGTTGTCATTCCTGCTGAGGGGAAAGGCTGGAAAACATGTTGAAGTCTGTACATTCAAGAGGTTGGTGTATAGAGAATGCTCTTAGATGCCCTTGTAACATATTTTATGTGGGGGAGAGTAACACATGTTTTAAAACTAGGCTGTTAGAACATGTGGAACATATTACTGATAAGAAAGATGACAGTTCTATAGCTGTACATTTGAATAAGTCTCACCATGGGGACAGTAGTGGGTTCCAAGGTACTGTTTTGGAAATGTTCTGTTCCTCAGTTTGATAAAACATTTATAAAAGGACAATGGTTATGTAAAGACTCAGTGTTTTAATATTGCATCTGATACTTTATCCCTTAGGGGGTTGAATGAGGAGTGTAATTGGAGGCTGTGTATTTAATTATGTAATTAAGTGTTAATTGCTTCTTATGATTAAGGCAAGTATTTCTTGTAATGTTTTACTCCATGAAGGCTTTGGCCAAGACATCAAAGCATAATAAACATGTGTGAATTACTGGCTGGTTGTATTTCTGTTTGCTATGTTCAGTCATTTTAGTTGTTCTGCTAATAGGTTGTTGTATGTCTTGCCATTGTGTATGGCCTATCATGATTTTGTAGCAGTGTATTGTTATTTATTTGGACTGGGTGGCAGATGTGAGTGTCATGTGTCCTTTTGTATCCAACTGTGCATGCTGCCCCAGTTATAGGTGGTCTATCAGCAGCATATGTTTGCATGGGCATTTTGGGACATGTATACACCTCAGTATTTATTTGCAATATATCTATATATTGTTATACACATATATGTATCTCCATACATCTCTCTCTCTCTCTCTCTCTATGTATATATTTCTTTTCAGATATATATATTTGTAGATACCAATCCTTCATAATTGCACAGTGTCTCTTCCCTATTGTAAACTGCTTGTAAAGAAGGGTATGTTTGAGAAAACACCCTAAAACCATACATCTGAGATGGCTTACTGGTAAAGTGCTGTGACTAGAGTGTGCAGGACCGTGGGTGTGCCCTGCAAGGGCTGTTTATTTTGTTGGTAGGCAGAATGCAGACTGCTGGATATAGATTGATTAAGGCAGTTTTGAGTAGCTTTAAGTGGGTTTGTGTGGGTTTGTGTGACGGTAAGCGGTGCTAACGTACAGTTAAATGAATAAGCATTTAAACCATGTAGGCTTCGCTTACCAGTGCACAAATCTGCTTAGCATTTACATTTAAGCAATGCTTAAACCTAAGCTCAGCCCTGTTAACCAGTGATCACATTCCAGTCTTTTAAAATAGCAGGGTAATGACATCTTTAATAAGTGTATTTAATTTTCTGTACATAACATGCTTCTATGTGTTGTCATTACAGTAGCAAGGGATGTGACTATACTGTATGGGACACCTGGGTATACATGAGTAGTACCACAATCTTTTTTCTTTGTATTTGTTTTATACATGGGTAGTATCCCAGGTTATATGCAGTCATACCTCCATGTTACACCAGCTACAGTGCACTGGCTGACAAAAATAGTTTAACATATATGGTATCATTACGTTAGTACTTTTAATAGTGCTTTTCCAAGTAAAAGTAGATTACAGATTGCAGTACTAGAACCATACACCCCTGCATGCAAAGCTGGGACTCTGAGTACTGAATATCTTGCTCTTGTTGTTTGAGCTGTATGTCTTTATGTATCTCCTATTGGATATTGATCTGATATTTTGATATAAACTGTAGACTACTATGTTTTTTGGACATGTCATTGAGGACTGCTGTCTTGTAGTAATGGCATACCTTTCAGTTTCAGACTTCTATCTTTCAAAACATTCATCCTAATGCATAACCTCTTGGCTATCTACTTTCTGTCTGTCCTCTTTACAGATCTGCAGATGTCAGGTATTGCTAAGGCCATACCACTATGTATGTGCTCACATAGTATTGTGTTGTGGGCCTGGACACTGCTGCTAGTTCCAACATATGGGACATTCCTTAAAGTGGGCCTTGCCCCTTCTCCTTGCTTGTGTGAGAGACATTACAGCTGTGGTGGGCTACAGATTCAGAACATGTGGAGACAGTCAAACAACATGGGGGACATATCTCCAGATTTGTGAACAGATTCTATGCCATCAGTGCTGTTATACACATGGGGGGATTGATAGATTGACAGAGTTTGTGTGGACATGCATTTAGTGAGTGACATCATGACTGACAGTGATATGTCTCTGATGGTTTACTATCAAAATGTCGATCACCCCTTGCCGACACCACTAACGCGAACTCTGAACTGCGACTGTTGATAATGTCGAACACCAATATTCTGAAATGCAAAATCTCGCCCCCCTTTTGACCCATGGTAGCACTTGTTTTGTGGTGTGGAGCAGTTGGAAATGTCGACGTTCTGTGTTTTTTTGCTATTTTGAGGAATCAGCATTATGGCTTTCGCATAAAGGAGTCGACAGTATGTACATTCGATGATGGATGATCAACATTTTGATAGTAAACCGTCTCTGGCATACCTCTCCTATGGAACACTGTCCACATACTGTCCACATGTTTTCCTGTTAAGTTGTGTCTGTTCCCCAGACAGTTGGTGTCCTTGGTAAATCAATTGTGGACTCTGGGGAATGCTGCCAGTAAATACATCTATTGGTACTACTGACATCATATCTTTATAAAGGATGTTCATACAAGCCCAGCAACATTTGCAGCTGTCTCAATGTATGACAGCAATATGTCCAATCTACCCCTCTGTTTGTGTCTCTGTTTCCAAATGATGTCAGGCTTTGTCCAGATGTCAATGATGTGCAAATGTATTTTTTATCATTATTTCTTGACTTTGTTCCTGCTACCATCCCAGTGATGTAATAGACCCATAGACATGTCAGGGAAGAGGCTATAGATATGAGTCCTGAGCCTGTACATTCTGAAGTGAACTGCACATGAGAGGCCTGTGTATGTCTGGCCATTTTTAACAGACTGTCATGATTGTGTATACATGTCATGTGTACATGTTATTTGGGCTGTGTATGGAGTGGGGTGGAAGTCAGTGTTATGGCTTCTTCTTTATCTGCCTGTGCATGCTGCTCCAGTTTCTGCTGATCTATTGACTGTATGTGTTTGTAGGGGCAAACTGAGACATGTCCTGTACCAAGGTCAGGATTCAGACTACACTGAGAATTGGGACTGTATATGTAGGGCTAATTTGTGAGTGGCAAACAATGATGTATTTGTTCACACAGTCCGTATACTCTACTGTTCACTTGACTTACTGGTATGTTACTGTGACTGCGGTGATATTAGTTGTGGGTATGCACTTTCACACTGGTGTCTGTTTGTCAGTGCTGTTACATCCCCGTAGTGCCTGATATATTTGCAAATACATGTGGAATTACCCATAGCAGATTTCCTAGTTCAATTACTTGTGCTATTTCACTAAATATATATTAGAGCACACAGGAGGGTGTTACTACAGCAACTGTGTTAGCTTGTCTATGCCAGTACTTCAGATACATCCCCATTTTCATGGCTTCCACCCACCACTTTGTCAGCCTTGGTCCAGATTCATTGCAGAAAGGGGTTCTTAGCATACCTGTCAACTGGCTGGATTGTTTCAGGATGTCCAGGTTTATTGCTCATATTTCTGGTCTGTTTTACAGATTATCATTTCTCTGGAAAATCACTGTAATGATATGATTTTTGTCAGAAAATGAGGACATACATTTCATTTACCTACCTCACATCCATCAGAATATGTTTGCTGAAACAAACTGTGTCACTCTTTCAGGAAGAGTACAGGGGACAATGACCTCTTCCTTCCTGGATGCTAATGCATTAGCACTGAGATGTGCCACATAGAAGGACTTTGTGACCACCATGGCAATGTAGAGGTCAAAAGACATTGCTGTCGACCTGTGAACCCAGATCTCTTATAACATCTTCTTTGTTCAGAGGACTGCCATAGATGTGGTAACTCATGGGAACAGGGTTTTCCCCAAAGGGCATTACAACACATTTTCTGACATTGAGCTTAAGGCCATGGCTCTGACACCAGTCAATGGT